>NC_084752.1:34729715-34996008 GCF_033978785.1 Entelurus aequoreus | reverse complement strand
CATTGAGTCCGCCTTAGATGATCTCGGGCCCAGAGAAGCCGACGGCGTTTGTGGGTGTTGTTGATAAATGGCTTTCGCTTTGCATAGTAGAGCTTTAACTTGCACTTACAGATGTAGCGACCAACTGTATTTAGTGACAGTGGTTTTCTGAAGTGTTCTTGAGCCCATGTGGTGATTTCCTTTAGAGATTGATGTCGGTTTTTGATGCAGTGCCGTCTGAGGGATCGAAGGTCACGGTCATTCAATGTTGGTTTCCGGCCATGCCGCTTATGTGCAGTGATTTCTCCAGATTCTCTCTTTGTGGACAAAAGGGGGGGTACCTCGCCCCATCCTTTCTTGTGAAAGACTGAGCATTTTTTGGGAAGCTGTTTTTATACCCAATCATGGCACCCACCTGTTCCCAATTAGCCTGCACACCTGTGGGATGTTCCAAATAAGTGTTTGATGAGCATTCCTCAACTTTATCAGTATTTATTGCCACCTTTCCCAACTTCTTTGTCACGTGTTGCTGGCATCAAATTCTAAAGTTAATGATTATTTGCAAAAAATTTTTTTTTATCAGTTTGAACATCAAATATGTTGTCTTTGTAGCATATTCAGCTGAATATGGGTTGAAAATGATTTGCAAATCATTGTATTCCGTTTATATTTACATCTAACACAATTTCCCAACTCATATGCAAACGGGGTTTGTATATAATATATATATATATATATATATATATATATATATATATATATATATATATTATATATATATATATATATATATATATATATATATATATATATATTATATATATATATATATATATATATATATACTGTACATTTGTATGTTGTGAAATTTATAACACTAGTTGCTGTATTTAAACGGGACAGTGACCAAAATCCAATAACAATGATAATAAAATAATAACACACAATAGGGTAGTGTGAAATGTACTTACTGATATCCCAACGTTGTTGACTTTGGTCCTGACGTTGAGCAACTCAAACCTAATCTTGAAACAACGTGCTTTTTGACGTTTAATCAATGTCGGGTTCTGACGTTGATTTGAACATTGAAATGTGGTCCTTTTTCAGCCAATATTCTACAACACAAATACAACGTCGGAACAACATGCTTTTTGACAACGTTTATTCAATGTCGGGGTTGTGACGTTGATTTGAACATTGAAATTTGGTCCTTTCCCAACCAACAGAGTTGATCCAATATTAGACGTCAACGTTGTCTCAATCGTCAAACGCAACTATTTTGCAACGTCGTTTCAAAGTCACCTTTAAAGGCCTACTGAAAGCCACTACTACCGACCACGCAGTCTGATAGTTTATATATCAATGATGAAATCTTAACATTATAACACATGCCAATACGGCCGGGTTAACTTATAAAGTGACATTTTAAATTTGCCGCTAAACTTCCGGTTCGAAACGCCTCTGAGGATGACGTATGCGTGTGACGTAGCCCGGCGAACACGGGTATGCCTTCCACATTGAAGCCAATACGAAAAAGCTCTGTTTTCATTTCATAATTCCACAGTATTCTGGACATCTGTGTTCGTGAATCTGTTGCAATCATGTTCATTGCATTATGAAGAAGGAAGCTGAGCAAGCAAAGAAGAAAGTTGTCGGTGCGAAATGGACGTATTTTTCGAACGTAGTCAGCAACAACAGTACACAGCCGGCGCTTCTTTGTTTACATTCCCGAAAGATGCAGTCAAGATGGAAGAACTCGGATAACAGAGACTCTAACCAGGAGGACATTTGACTTGGATACACAGACGCCTGTAGAGAACTGGGACAACACAGACTCTTACCAGGATTACTTTGATTTGGATGACAAAGACACAGACGTGCTACTGTGAGTATGCAGCTTTGGCTTTTTTTTGCGTATGTACGTAACTTTTTTAAAATATATAAGCTTTACGAACCTTGGGTTAGGTGAACGGTCTTTTAGGCTGAGTGATTGTGTGTGTTGATCATGTGTTTGAATTGTATTGGCGTGTTCTATGGAGCTAGGAGCTAGCAGAGGAGCTAGCATAACACGTACCGTACCTACGTGCGCGTCACGTACGTAACTTTTTAAAAATATATAAGCTTTATGAACCTTGGGTTAGGTAAACGGTCTTTTGGGCTGAGTGATTGTGTGTGTTGATCAGGTGTTTGAATTGTATTGGCGTGTTCTATGGAGCTAGGAGCTAGCAGAGGAGCTAGGAGCTAGCATAACAAACACGCAGGTGTTTTTATGCAGGATTAATTTGTGGCATATTAAATATAAGCCTGGTTGTGTTGTGGCTAATAGAGTATATATATGTCTTGTGTTTATTTACTGTTGTAGTCATTCCCAGCTGAATATCAGGTCACCCCCGGCTCTCACAGCATCTTCCCTATCTGAATAGCTTCAACTCCCCACTAGTCCTTCACTTGCACTTTCCTCATCCACAAATCTTTCATCCTCGCTCAAATTAATGGGGAAATTGTCGCTTTCTCGGTCCGAATCTCTCTCACTTCATGCGGCCATCATTGTAAACAATAGGGAACTTTGCGTATATGTTCAACTGACTACGTCACGCTACTTCCGGTAGGTGCAAGCCTTTTTTTTATCAGATACCAAAAGTTGCAATCGTTATCGTCGTTGTTCTATACTAAATCCTTTCAGCAAAAATATGGCAATATCGCGAAATGATCAAGTATGACACATAGAATAGATCTGCTATCCCCGTTTAAATAAAAAAAATTCATTTCAGTAGGCCTTTAAAGGACAGGTACGCATAACCAACGTTGCATCAATGTCTTGCGCCTGCTGGGATATTGATAAAGTGCAGGTCTGGCTGTGAATGTTTGAGATGCTCTGCAGTAACCTTGATAAAAGCGGTTTGAAGACAACTTTAAATATGCGTTATCTTTTATATTTAATATTTTTTCCGACAAAAATGTTGAGGAGTCGACTAAAAGTAAATACATTTAAATGATTAAGATATGACTAAAATTAAACTACATTTTGTTGTTAAGAGGAAGAAGTGAGGGTGGTGTGTGCACACACACACACACACACACACACACACACACACACACACACACACACACACACACACACACACACACACACACACACACACACACACACTCACACACTCATACGACATCAGGACTTGTGTGTTATCATTCAGGGTGAGAAGTTGGGTTTTATGAGCCGAGCCGTGTCCTCTCGGAGGAGAACGTCCTTGTGACTGCCACATCCAGCGGAACGGAAGGCTGCCCACAAAAAAGAAAGTTTCTCCCTTGACTTGTGTTTCTTCCTTCCTTCTGAACGTTGCTTTCAAGACGACCTTGTGTGTGTCGTTGGTGTGTAATTCACGCCAATCGAAGGGTGTTTAAGCACTGATGGTCAACGCCCTTGGGAAATATTGGGATTTTTTAAAATTTTTTATATACCTTCACTTCACCGAATATTGCCTTCTTCTTTTTGTCCTTTAGCAGATGACACGCTGTCGTTGTTTAATTGTTTATGCATTTTAAATAGGAGTATCAACAACAACAACAAAAATCGATTTTTGAATGAATAGCCATTCTTATTTGTAACCATTCTTAATCGATTAAAAAATCTATGAAAAAAAAATAAAAATAAAAATAAAAATCTCCCACCCAAAATAATCTGTCCTGTCCAGCCATTTTAGTAAATGTACACTACCGTTCAAAAGTTTGGGGTCACATTAAAATGTCCTTATTTTTCAATGAAGATAACTTTAAACTAGTCTTAACTTTAAAGAAATACACTCTATACATTGCTAATGTGGTAAATGACTATTCTAGTTGCAAATGTCTTGTTTTTGGTGCAATATCTACATAGGTGTATAGAGGCCCATTTCCAGCAACTATCACTCCAGTGTTCTAATGGTACAATGTGTTTGCTCATTGGCTCAGAAGGCTAATTGATGATTAGAAAACCCTTGTGCAATCATGTTCACACATCTGAAAACAGTTTAGCTCGTTACAGAAGCTACAAAACTGACCTTCCTTTGAGCAGATTGAGTTTCTGGAGCATCACATTTGTGGGCTCAATTAAACGCTCAAAATGGCCAGAAAAAGAGAACTTTCATCTGAAACGCGACAGTCTATTCTTGTTCTTAGAAATGAAGGCTATTCCACAAAATTGTTTGGGTGACCCCAAACTTTTGAACGGTAGTGTAAAAAACTGTTTTTTTTCCCAATGATACAGAAATTTACCAGAGCTGTGTATATATTTCATTGAGGAATGTAGTTCATCATAGAACTGGCACCCAATGTTATTAAAACTTTTTTTTTTTTTTTTTTAAATTAATCAATCCAACAAAACAATACACAACAACACCATTATAATGCAATCCAATTCCAAAACCAAACCCGACCCAGCAACACTCCGAACAGCAATAAACAGAGCAATTGAGAGGAGACACAAACACGACACAGAGCAATCTAAAAGTTTTCCAAAAAATAATTATTATTAACAACAATATCAATATTAGTAACAATTTCCACATAGCAGTGATTAAAAATCCCTCATTGACATTATCATTAGACATTTATAAAAAAAATAATAACAATTTTAAATTACAATTAAATGAACAATAGTGTCACAGATGCTTACACTTGCACCGCATCTCATAAACTTGACAACACACAATATTTTACAGAAAGATAAAATAAGTCATATTTTTGGTTCATTTAATAGTTAAAACAAATTTAAATAACGGATCCCATATTCCAATATATGACTCATTATTATCTAAACTAAATGCAGTTTTTTCTACTGATATCATCTCCATAGCTTGTGTATACCAGTCAAAAATGTTGATATTGAATCGAGAATCGATTCTGAATCGAATCGTTACCCCCATGAATCGAATCAAATCGAGTGGTACCCAAAGATTTTAATAATGTATTGCATGCAAAGTCTGTTTTTACTCCTTCCAGTGTTTTTTAAAAAAAAAAGTTTTAATAAACTACTATTTTTTATTATCTTTTTATTTGTCTAATTAGAATTATTGTTTATTTTTATAATTGGTTTCACGGTTTCAAACGGTTGAGCTTGCCGTGACCCCAAGAGGCAGAGACGGCAAGCAATGTGCAGGTCAAAATGGTAAATCAACCCTTTTGATTGGTGATCAGAGGCGAGTGAGTGCCCTGATCACTAAACGGAAGCGGATGTGCAGCTAAGCGCTTGAGACGGGAAGTGGCGACATAGGAGAGAGAGAGAGAGAGAAAGAGATTTGTGACTATGATCACAAATTTGAATGGTAGTGGTCCTGGGTTAAAATCATGGTTAGAGTTGAGTATGGAAGTATGGAAATAATTTAAACATTATTAAAACAAACGTTTAGTCATACGTTTATGTTTTAATATTGTTAGAATTATTTTGCACTAACATTTTTATTGATTTTTTCCTAATTAATTAATTTTAGTGCAAAACGTGCATAAAAGGTAAATAAAGTTTGATTTTTAAGTATAAAAATACGAAAAAATGGGGTGGCTCGAAACAAAATTCTGCTTAGGGCCCAAATTTAACCTGAAGTTTTGTTTGTTCAACTATTATTACCATGTTCCAGCTTGTGGTGTTTGAATTAGGGATGAGTACTGTTTACATTTGAACCCATACCGGTACCAATTGTGTTAATAAATATGAATTGTTTTTGATGATGAAATACATTTTTTTTTTTGCAACAACTGCTGTTTATTTGTTGTATCCATCCAATTTCTGAGTATGTAGGTACGACATTAAATGTGGCCAAAGTGTATGGTTAATGGTGTGTTGTTTTGTTTGTTGTTGCGCCCCAGAAAGAGTTAATACTGTAAGCATTGTACTTATCACGCACCAGCTGCTTGATTGTAACGTGCATCTTAGTTGTAGTTGCCAGGGGCGTTAAAGTCGCCATGTAAAATAGCTAATGCTAATCGGTAGCATGTCAATAGCATTGCCAAGGTATGTTAGCATCAAGCTAGCACATTTTTGGGAAAGTAGAGCCTTAATTAACTTACGTTGGAGCGTTTTGAGTCAACTGCTTTGCTGGTGTGGTGGAATTTCTGACCTTTGTACCATATTTTGTGTCTGTCAAAGTCCGTAAAGAGAAAAAGGTCGAAAAGCATGCTCGTTTCTCTTTTTTCTATTCTGTGCCAATGGAGGAGCATATGTGGGTTAGAGTTGAACGTATGGTCGGCCTGACCATTGTACAAAATGTTTTGATTGTTTGTCATGGCTAAGAGATTCAAGGATGTTGCAGAACAAACAGGTCCAAAACAACTGGACCTTGACACACGAGGGAAACACATTAATAACCAAGTAGACCAAGTCTATGCATGATTCGCATGATTCTCGATTTGTCCGACGTCTCCGGAGACGTTGTCTGTTTGCATGGCAATTCAATCCAACCTTGTACCATTTGATTATGGGTATATAAAACTTTTGTACTAAATTCACTTTTGTTGCTGTTTAAGATTCGGACATTCCACCACACTGGCATTGAAAATTGCAACTTCACCTGGAGGCGGAGTGTCAGGTTCAAACACTGGATGACATCTATTAAACAGACAAAGAAGCAAGGAATTAAACAGAGACAGAATTAAATTTGGCTCAATTGAGGAGAAACGTCTGGGCTGTACTCTTGCGCAGTCTCCCACCACGCTCTGACGAAAGATTGTACGCATCCTCTTTTATTTGGACTTTCCCTGATTACAGGGCAACAGCTGTTTCTAAAGGAAGGGGGTCGTAAACATCCGCTGCCTTTGGTCACAAAACAGCTCAAAGAAAAGGTGCCTGGAGGGGAGTCAGGCATGGCTTCCTCTCCGCTTCGTAGATCTTGGGTCAAGACAAAATCTTCCTGTGGATTACAGTACATCAAAGAAACCGACACCTTCATGTCGCTTCCCACCCTACACAGTGGAGTTTTACAAGCCTTCTGCTTGGTAAGATCAAAGACATCTTTTGTCTGCTCGCCGGGAACTCATTGAAACACAAAGTTTTGTGATAACTTCGATACAATTATTCTGACAGGGGTCAGAGTGATCGCAAAGTGCAATCCAGGTACCAAAAAAATGCTGTGTTGGATTTTACATGAATTGGGCCTCGCTAGGATTGGCGGGACTGGGTGGGCGGCCAAAAAGTAACGGATTTTGTACCCGTCCTTTCAGTCTTTTTATTGGCTGAACTCGCCATGACCACTTTGGCTTTCATTTACACACTCCAGACAAAAGATCTTCAGCTTTAGTAAACATGTCGCGTGAGAGGAAGGTGGGCAATTCATCATTTTGCAATGCAGTCTGCTGAAAATGGTGGAAAGCGCCAGTCTACAATAGCGACGGATGCTGTTGTCCAAGTTGCAATTGCCACAAAACACATTTTAAGATATCCAACACTCTACTGCCACCCGGCGGCCAAAGTGGCGAGTGCACGCCCCAAATCGATCACGTCTCATGTGTCAGGTAAACCGTGACGGATGGGGCCGTATGAATCCCCCATTCCTACTGCATATATGCCAGTCAAAATAACTGCAATAATCAGTAATAATGTTGGTATTCTGGTGAAAATAGCAACAATATGTCATTAAGAGCAGTAATTGTGGCATTGTGGGCAATTTCAATAGAAAGCGTTTCTCTACTTAATTGGATGTATTTAAATATTTTCTTTTAAAAAGTGCTGACCTTGATTGCAACAAAGAAATGGGCGTGCGTTTAATCATGTGACGCACGTAACGCACGAATGGCGCCGAGCAAGAATTCAGTCCAAGGGGAGCATTTTGTCTTAGCGCAGCAGCAAAAGGCGCATCAGAGCTGAAGATCTCGCAGATAAATTGAAAGATTAAACTCCACCTGACTCTATTTGCTTATTTATGCTTTTTGTGGGTTTTTTTTTTCCAACCGGAGCAAGTCAAACTTATTGTTTCAAAGAATTTTTCTGATGCCTGTGCAAACATGCGGCAAAGAGTTGCATCACAGAGCAGACGTCAGGATCACTGCGGGATTCCTTCTGCGCGAGGATATGGAACAAGAAACAAAGGACGGGGGGTTTGGGGGGGGGGGGGGGGGGGGTTGTTGCAGCATGCGATAGATATCAGCGCTCTGATGCAAACTAACATAAGTTCATGTAAGTCAGAAGATAAAAATAACTGCCAGTGACTGTACCTCATATCGTATTCACCCGGTGACTAGTGCGCCACATGCACCTGTTCCCCTCAAGAAAATGTTAATCATCTGTTCCAGAACCTTCATGTAATCGTTATTAAGTGTTATTTTTACATCCAAATTGAAAAAGGAACTACAAAAGCATTCGGAGGGCACAGATTTGACCTGAATCTGAAGGCGGGCAGTCAGACCTTTGTGGTTTTGGACAAAATCGGAAACTGGACAACATCTCGGAGGCGTCGTCTGCTCTGCATGGCGAAGCACGATACGTTTGAGGACCAGAAAGAGAGCTACCTAACGCCAGCCGCGCTCTGCGTTTCCTCCAGTTAAACACCCGTAGAGATGAGCTACCTCCAGCACTGCAAATTATTTGCCTCGCGCCAAGATTTAAGGATTTATTTCGATTCATGATGAGCCATAACACTGATTTTCTTTCCGATACGAGTGCAATTCGGGCTGGTATCGGCGATACCGATCCGAATACTTTGTGCAAATGTACCTAATGTGTCTGCTAAAATGTTAAAAGTTGTGTATTTCAAATAATAAAATAGCACAAAAAGGATATGGAACAAGAAACGTACAAAAAGTACAGTTAATTAATTATTGTTATGATATATTATCTATTATATACCATTCATTATATTATGTATTTAGTATTAATTATTTATTATTTATTTATTTTTTTATTATGTATTTATTATTAATTATTTATGTACTAATTAAGTGGTCAAACAGAACTGACTTTTCTTATGGTTACTGAAATGGCTCGAGTGGTTCAATGAAGGCACAGGTCGCATTCATAGCAAAGTATGGAATGAATGTTATTTTGTATACACTGAATACAAGGTGGGAGGGAGGGAGTAAGCTCAGTTTGGAGGGGGGAGAGAGCACATGAGCCAACTCAGTGGAAACAATGGTGCGTTGTTGAATGAGCAACTTTCACAGTGAGTCAGTGTGTCACACTTCAAGCCATAATTATGTAATATTTATCATTATTATAATTTATCATTATATATATATTTATTTCAAACTCTGGAGTCTATTGAGGTAGTGGTGTGAATAACAATATTGGCAAGCTAATACAAAAGAAAAAAACAGGACAAAGTCATAAATAGAACACACAAAAGGTGTTTCGAACCATAACTTAAGGAAATAAGTAACATAATAAAAGCATCCAAATAAATGAATTAATAAAAACTAAAATGAGAAAAAAATAAAGTCACAATTCCGTTACATGAGCATGTTAGCGTGAAATTATTGAACATGTCAACAAAAGCATAGTTATTATTTACACTGTATTCCTGTTGATGATACACATGATATCAAATAGCTAAAGCATCAAAAGTATCGATATTTCCATTTGAGAATCGATATTAGAGCAAAAATATCTGGTATCGGCGGTATCGATATCAACATCGATCCAATTTTGACCAATTTTTCTGACATTTCCGTAGTTTTAAGAGCTTTTTGCTGGTGTTTAGTCATTGACTAATCATCATGGATAATTACATTTGATCTATTCTAGTTCAAAGATGTTACAATTGAGAAAATGACTATTCAAATAAGATATTTCAGTCCCCCCCCGCCCCCCTCCCAGAGATAATATTGTTGAAAGATTCTGCAACACCCGGAGGACATGCAAGGTTGAATAATTCTTGTTTTCAGAATAAAATACCTTTTTCCATCTTAAAAACCTGCTAATTTATACATAAGAAAAGTAAAATCAAGTAAAATGATCTGTCCATGCAACTCATTCATGTCACTCCTTTTTGTCCATTCAAATGTCTTCTTTTGATATTAGCTCTATTTTGCAGAGTGTAGATACAGAGTGTAGATACATACTGTTGATACAGAGTGTTGATGCAGAGTGTAGATACAGAGTGTAGATACAGATTGTTGATGCAGAGTGTACATACAGAGTGTAGATAAACAGTGTAGATACAGAGTGTTGATAAACAGTGTAGATACAGAGTGTTGATGAAGAGTGTAGATACAGAGTGTAGATAAAGAGTGTTGATACAGAGTGTTGATACAGAGTGTAGATACAGAGTGTTGATACAGCGTTTAGATACAGATTGTAGATACAGAGTGTGATACAGAGTGTAGATACAGAGTGTCGATACAGAGTGTAGATAAAGAGTGTTGATACAGAGTGTAGATAAACAGTGTAGATACAGAGTGTTGATACAGAGTGTAGATACAGAGTGTAGATAAAGAGTGTTGATACAGAGTGTTGATACAGAGTGTAGATACAGAGTGTTGATACAACGTTTAGATACCGAGTGTAGATACAGAGTGTTGATACAGAGTGTCGATAGAGAGTGTAGATAAAGAGTGTTGATACAGAGTGTAGATACAGACTGTAGATACAGAGTGTAGATACAGTGTAGATACAGACTGTAGATACAGAGTGTAAATACAGTGTAGATACAGGGTGTAGATACAGAGTATATATAACGAGTGTTGATACAGAGTGTAGATACAGAGTGTAGATACAGAGTGTAGATAAAGAGTGTTGATACAGAGTGTTGATACAGAGTGTAGATACAGAGTGTTGATACAACGTTTAGATACAGAGTGTAGATACAGAGTGTGATACAGAGTGTAGATACAGAGTGTCGATACAGAATGTAGATAAAGAGTGTTGATACAGAGTGTAGATAAACAGTGTAGATACAGAGTGTTGATACAGAGTGTAGATACAGAGTGTAGATAAAGAGTGTTGATACAGAGTGTTGATACAGAGTGTAGATACAGAGTGTTGATACAACGTTTAGATACAGAGTGTAGATACAGAGTGTTGATACAGAGTGTAGATACATAGTGTCGATACAGAGTGTAAATAAAGAGTGTTGATACAGAGTGTAGATACAGACAGTAGATACAGAGTGTAGATACAGTGTAGATACAGACTGTAGATACAGAGTGTAGATACAGTGTAGATACAGGGTGTAGATACAGAGTATATATAAAGAGTGTTGATACAGAGTGTAGATACAGAGTGTATTTAAAGAGTGTAGATAAAGAGTGTAGATACAAAGTATAGATACAGAGTGTTGATACAGAGTGTAGATAAAGAGTGTAGATACAGAGTGTAGATACAGAGTGTTGATGCAGAGTGTAGATACAGAGTGTTGATACAGAGTGTAGATACAGAGTGTAGATACAGAGTGTAGATACAGTGTGTTCATACAAAGTGTAGACACAGAGTGTAGATACAGAGTGTAGATAAAGAGTGTAGATACAGTGTGTTCATACAAAGTGTAGACACAGAGTGTAGATACAGAGTGTAGATAAAAAGTGTAGATAAAGAGTGTTGATACAGAGTGTAGATACAGAGTGTTGGTACAACGTTTAGATACAGAGTGTAGATACAGACTGTTGATACAGAGTGTAGATACAGAGTGTAGATAAAGAGTGTTGATACAGAGTGTGGATACAGAGTGTAGATAAAGAGTGTTGATACAGAGTGTAGATACAGCGTAGATAAAGAGTGTAGATAAAGACTGCAGATAAAAAGTGTAGATACAAATTGTGCATACAGAGTGTTGATAAAGAGTGTAGATACAGAGTGTAGATACAGAGTGTTGATACAAAGTGTAGATACAGAGTGTAGATACAGAGTGTAGATACAGAGTGTAGATAAAGAGTGTAGATACAAAGTGTAGATATATAGTGTTGATACAGAGTGTTGATACAGAGTGTAGATAAAGAGTGTAGATACAGAGTGTAGGTACATAGTGTAGATACAGAGTGTTGATACAGAGTGTAGATAAAGAGTCTAGATACAAAGTGTAGATACAGAGTTTAGATACAGTGTAGATAAAGAGTGTCAATACAGTGTGTAGATAAAGAGTCTAGATACAGAGTGTAGATAAAGAGTCTAGATACAGAGTGTAGATAAAGAGTGTTGATACATAGTGTAGATACAGAGTGTAGATACAGAGTGTAGATAGAGTGTTGATACAGAGTGTAGATAAAGAGTGTCGATACAGAGGGTAGATACATAGTGTTGATACAGAGTGTAGATACATAGTGTTGATACAGAGTGTAGATACATAGTGTTGATACAGAGTGTAGATAAAGAGTCTAGATACAGAGTGTAGATAAACAGTGTTGATACAGAGTGTAGATACAGAGTGTAGATAGAGTGTTGATACATAGTGTGGATAAAGAGTGTCGATACAGAGGGTAGATACATAGTGTTGATACAGAGTGCAGATACAGAGTGTTGATACAGAGGGTAGATACATAGTGTTAATACAGAGTGTAGATACAGAGTGTAGATACATAGTGTTGATACAGAGTGTAGATGCAGAGTTGACTTGCACTGCAAACAAGATTTAACCAAATAGATCAAAAGACTAGATTTTGGGAAGTAAAAACTTGAGCTGTCCATGCAAGTTGATTTCATTTGATATGACATCCTGAATCAAGACTACAAATTAGAAGGACATTTAAGATAGAAATGAGCATTTTATTGTGAAAACAAGCATTATTTAACTGGCAATTCTTACACTTGGCAAACTCCGATTGTTGCAGAATCTTTAACTAAGATTTTCTAGAACAGACAAAATATAATTATTCATGCTAAAATGCAGATTAATGACTAAAGATTAAAAAAATCCTATAAATTAGAGCGGCTAATTGATGTATTGTTCTTCACTGACGGCCATAATGCAAATAGTCTTTTCGTTTTTGCTATGGCGCCATCTTGTGGAGGGGTTTGACGCGGAAGTACAAGCGCCATTCCATCTTCTGATCGTCCATAGCGTTTCTACTCGCACGGATTCTTCATTCGTCACTCCAAGCAACGTTTTCAAGTTTTACAATATAACTAAAACTATTGCCACAGTCTGTAGGACTGTTTTCATGCATTGTTGTACATGCTGTCGTCATGTAACGAAGCTAGCGTCGTTAGCATTAGCTCTCTCCCTGCCTTTAGGAACCATGGAACCAGAAATTGCTTTTCTAACCTGTAACCTGTTTTATTATAATTAATATACCAAATAACTGATATTGTTGCAGATTTCACAGACACTACTGTTGCTATGCAAAATACGGTATATATGACATGTTATGTTTGCTACTACATTACATAAATACAACATGTACAGTATATACCACGATGTTGAAGGTTTATTGTTGGAATAGATCCAACCTTTAATTACCTGCCTCTTGCTAACAGTTGTTCACTATTAAGAATGAACAGAAAAGAGATTTGTGCATTGTGGCCAAAATTCCCCCCAAAAGCGCACTTCCCCTTTAACTTGTGGTCAAATTTGTCATTTTTTTTGGCTTTTCTTTTATTGGACTAATCAACAGTGCAGGTGTGCTCATCTCCAATGTTGCAACCGTGCGACAAAAGGCTGCATGTTGCACTGCGCTAACTTCACCTCCCCTCTTTGCCTGTGATTTGATTCCACATGAGTCAAACGCTGCTACTTTCCTGCTCCTCCTCTGCGCCCCGGGGGGCCAATCCAGGGTGCATTCAAGGACCCTCAACGTTGCGTTCGGCGTGCTTAGGAAAAGCGGACTCCCGGAGAGCTGAAAACATGGCATTTTCACAAGTGTGGACGCTGTAAAGCAGACGGTGTCCAAAGTAAGACCCGGGGGCCGTTTGCGGTCTGCAGCAACTTCTAAAAATACTACCACAAAAAATATTTAAACTAATGGAAATGCCAAATTTGTAAAAGTTGACCAAAAAAACTGTCATAAAAGTCATATATTATTATTATTTTTTTTTTCAACGCTTAAATCTCGAGATCAACTTCAGATCTATCTGTTGATATAAAATTGTAATTACATTTTTTTTATGCCATCGATTAAAAAAATAAAAAATAGATTTTTTATATTTTAGTGGTGTAAAAAAAATGTTTTTCAGATTAATAGTGATTCTTATTTGTAACGATTCTTATCAATTTAGCAAAAAATCTAAAATGTATTTAAAAAAATATATTTTTAGTAATATAGAAATGTATTAAAGCTGTGTATTAGTGGTGTGATTTTTTTTTTTTTTTTCAGATTAAACACAATTCTTATTTGCAATGATCCTTAATTAAAAAAACAACTAAAATGTATTTTTTAAAATATGTATATTTTAAGTAATATAGAAATTAAACATGTGTTTTAGGGGTGTAAAAACATCTATTTTCAGATTAATCGCTATTCTTATTTGTAACGATTCTTGATCGATTTAAAAAAAGTGATTTAAAAAAATCTATTTTTAGTAATATAGAAATGTATTAAAACTGTGTTTTAGGGGTGTAAAATAAAACACATCGATTTTCAGATTAATGGTGATTCTTATTTGTAACAATTCTTATCATTTTGCAAAAAATCTAAAATGTATTTTAAAAAATATATATTTTTAGTAATCTAAAATATTGAAGCTGTGGTGTGCAAAAAAAAAAAATCAGATTAATCACAATTCTTATTTGCAACGATTCTTAATGTATTTTACAAAAAAATATTTTTTTAATTATATATATATTTTAAGTAATATAGAAATTAAAGCTGTGTTTTGGGGTGTAAAAAAAATATTTTCAGATTAATCGCGATTCTTATTTGTAACGATTCTTAATCCATAAAAAAAAAACATATTTTGAAAATATCTATTTTCAGTAATATAGAAATGTATTAAAACTGGACTCCTGGAGAGCTGAAAACATGGCATTTTCACAAGTGTGGGCGCTGTAAAGCAGACGGTGTCCAAAGTAAGACCCGGGGCCGTTTGCGGTCTGCAGCAACTTCTAAAAATACTACCACAAAAAATATTTAAACTAAAGGAAATGCCAAATTTGTAAAAGTTGACCAAAAAAACTGTCATAAAAGTCATATATTATTATTATTATTTTTTTTCAACGCTTAAATCTCGAGATCAACTTCAGATCTATCTGTTGATATAAAATTGTAATTACATTTTTTTTATGCCATCGATTAAAAAAATAAAAAATATATTTTTTATATTTTTTATATTTTAAGTAATATAGAAATGTATTAAAGCTGTGTATTAGTGGTGTAAAAAAAAAAAGTTTTTCAGATTAATAGTGATTCTTATTTGTAACGATTCTTATCAATTCAGCAAAAAATCTAAAATGTCCTTAAAATAATATATTTTTAGTAATATAGAAATGTATTAAAGCTGTGTATTAGTGGTGTGATTTTTTTTTTTTTTTTCAGATTAAACACAATTCTTATTTGCAACGATTCTTAATTAAAAAAAACAACTAAAATGTATTTTTTAAAATATATATATTTTAAGTAATATAGAAATTAAACATGCGTTTTAGGGGTGTAAAAAAATATATTTTCAGATTAATCGCTATTCTTATTTGTAACGATTCTTAATCGATTTAAAAAAAGTGATTTAAAAAAAATCTATTTTTAGTAATATAGAAATGTATTGAAACTGTGTTTTAGGGGTGTAAAAAAACCACATCGATTTTCAGATTAATGGTGATTCTTGATTGTAACAATTCTTATCATTTTGCAAAAAAATCTAAAATGTATTTTAAAAAATAGATATTTTTAGTAATCTAAAAATGTATTGAAGCTGTGGTGTGAAAACATTTTTTTTCAGATTAATCACAATTCTTATTTGCAACGATTCTTAATCTATTTTTAAAAAAAATGTATTTTTTAAATTATATATATATTTTAAGTAATATAGAAATTAAAGCTGTGTTTTGTGGTGTAAAAAAACATATTTTCTGATTAATCGCGATTCTTATTTGTAACGATTCTTAATCCATAAAAAAAAAAAATTTTAAAAAATATCTATTTTCAGTAATATAGAAATGTATTAAAACTGTGTTTTAGGGGTGTAAAAAAATCAATTTTCAGATTAATGGTGATTCTTATTTGTAACGATTCTTAATCAATAAAAAATACAAATTAAAATACTTTTTAAAAACATCTGTCCTGTCGAGCCACTCAGACAAATCGTATAGTAGATGTAGATGATCTATATCTGCTGTCAACATTTACTTTGGAAAAAAATAAGTGTTGGATACTTCTCTTGTTGCCTTTTTTGGCTTTATTAAATGTTTGGGTAGAATTTTATTCAAGAAAACCAGTTTTATTTTCCGTAATATATACATTTATTGGAGTTGTTTATCTATTTTACTCAGGAATGTACTTACTTAAAGAACTGGCTTTCAATGTTATTAACTTGAATCAAGAATCGATTCTGAATTGATTCTTGATTCGACAGCCATCAGACTGTATAATGCATATGTTCCTTTTTACTGTACATGTACTGTTAATGTATAATGTATTTATATTATTCACATGTGAATAATGCTGTATAATAGACTGTATTCATATTATTCACATGTGAATAATGCTGTATAATAGACTGTATTTATGTTATTCACATGTGAATAATGCTGTATAATAGACTGTATTTATGTTATTCACATGTGAATAATGATGTATAATAGACTGTATTTATATTATTCACATGTGAATAATGCTGTATAATAGACTGTATTTATGTTATTCACATGTGATTAATGCTGTATAATAGACTGTATTTATGTTATTCACATGTGAATAATGCTGTATAATAGACTTTATTTATATTATTTACATGTGAATAATGCTGTATAATAGACTGTATTTATGTTATTCACATGTGAATAATGATGTATAATAGACTGTATTGATATTATTCACATGTGAATAATGCTGTATAATAGACTGTATTTATGTTATTCACGTGTGAATAATGCTGTATAATAGACTGTATTTATATTATTCACATGTGATTAATGCTGTATAATAGACTGTATTTATATTATTTACATGTGAATAATTCTGTATAATAGACTGTATTTATGTTATTCACATGTGAATAATGCTGTGTAATAGACTTTATTTATATTATTCACATGTGAATAATTCTGTATAATAGACTGTATTTATGTTATTCACATGTGAATAATGCTGTATAATAGACTTTATTTATATTATTCACATGTGAATAATGCTGTATAATAGACTGTATTTATGTTATTCACATGTGAATAATGATGTATAATAGACTGTATTTATATTATTCACATGTGAATAATGCTGTATACTAGACTTTATTTATGTTATTCACATGTGAATAATGCTGTATAATAGACTACATTTTTATTATTCACATGTGAATAATGCTGTATAATAGACTGTATTTATGTTATTCACATGTGAATAATGCTGTATAATAGACTTTATTTATATTATTTACATGTGAATAATGCTGTATAATAGACTGCATTTATATTATTCACATGTGAATAATGCTGTATAATAGACTGTATTCATATTATTCACATGTGAATAATGCTGTATAATAGACTGTATTCATAGTAATCACATGTGAATAATGCTGTATAATAGACTGTATTTATATTATTCACATGTGAATAATGCTGTATAAAAGACTGTATTTATGTTATTTACATGTGAATAATGCTGTATAATAGACTGTATTTATTTTATTCACATGTGAATAATGCTGTATAATAGACTGTATTTATATTATTCACATGTGAATAATGCTGTATAATAGACTGTATTTATATTATTCACATGTGAATAATGCTGTATAATTGACTGTATTTATATTATTCACATGTGAATAATGCTGTATAATAGACTGTATTTATATTATTCACATGTGATTAATGCTGTATAATTGACTGTATTTATATTATTCACATGTGAATAATGCTGTATAATAGACTGTATTTATATTATTCACATGTGATTAATGCTGTATAATAGACTGTATTTATGTTATTCACATGTGAATAATGCTGTATAATAGACTTTATTTATATTATTTACATGTGAATAATGCTGTATAATAGACTGTATTTATGTTATTCACATGTGAATAATGATGTATAATAGACTGTATTTATATTATTCACATGTGAATAATGCTGTATAATAGACTGTATTTATATTATTCACATGTGAATAATGCTGTATAGAAGACTGTATTTATGTTATTTACATGTGAATAATGCTGTATAATAGACTGTATTTATGTTATTCACATGTGAATAATGCTGTATAATAGACTGTATTTATATTATTCACATGTGAATAATGCTGTGTAATTGACTGTATTTATATTATTCACATGTGAATAATGCTGTATACTAGACTGTATTTATGTTATTCACATGTGAATAATGCTGTATAATAGACTACATTTTTATTATTCACATGTGAATAATGCTGTATAATAGACTGTATTTATGTTATTCACATGTGAATAATGCTGTATAATAGACTGTATTGATATTATTTACATGTGAATAATGCTGTATAATAGACTGTATTTATATTATTCACATGTGATTAATGCTGTATAATAGACTGTATTTATGTTATTCACATGTGAATAATGATGTATAATAGACTGTATTTATATTATTCACATGTGAATAATGCTGTATAATAGACTGCATTTATATTATTTACATGTGAATAATGCTGTATAATAGACTGCATTTATATTATTCACATGTGAATAATGCTGTATAATAGACTGTATTTATATTATTCACATGTGAATAATGCTGTATAATAGACTGTATTTATATTATTCACATGTGAATAATGCTGTATAATAGACTGTATTTATATTATTCACATGTGAATAATGCTGTATAATAGACTGTATTTATGTTATTCACATGTGAATAATGCTGTATACTAGACTGTATTTATGTTATTCACATGTGAATAATGCTGTATAATAGACTACATTTTTATTATTCACATGTGAATAATGCTGTATAATAGACTGTATTTATGTTATTCACATGTGAATAATGCTGTATAATAGACTGTATTGATATTATTTACATGTGAATAATGCTGTATAATAGACTGTATTTATATTATTCACATGTGATTAATGCTGTATAATAGACTGTATTTATGTTATTCACATGTGAATAATGATGTATAATAGACTGTATTTATATTATTCACATGTGAATAATGCTGTATAATAGACTGCATTTATATTATTTACATGTGAATAATGCTGTATAATAGACTGCATTTATATTATTCACATGTGAATAATGCTGTATAATAGACTGTATTTATATTATTCACATGTGAATAATGCTGTATAATAGACTGTATTTATATTATTCACATGTGAATAATGCTGTATAATAGACTGTATTTATATTATTCACATGTGAATAATGCTGTATAATAGACTGTATTTATGTTATTCACATGTGAATAATGCTGTATAATAGACTGTATTTATGTTATTCACATGTGAATAATGCTGTGTAATAGACTGTATTTATATTATTCACATGTGAATAATGCTGTATAATAGACTGTATTTATATTATTCACATGTGAATAATGCTGTATAATAGACTGTATTTATATTACTCACATGTGAATAATGCTGTATAATAGACTGTATTTATATTATTCACATGTGAATAATGCTGTATAATAGACTGTATTTATATTATTCACATGTGATTAATGCTGTATAATAGACTGTATTTATGTTATTCACATGTGAATAATGCTGTATAATAGACTTTATTTATATTATTTACATGTGAATAATGCTGTATAATAGACTGTATTTATATTATTCACATGTAAATAATGCTGTATACTAGACTGTATTTATGTTATTCACATGTGAATAATGCTGTATAATAGACTGCATTTTTATTATTCACATGTGAATAATGCTGTATAAAAGACTGTATTTATGTTATTCACATGTGAATAATGCTGTATAATAGACTGTATTTATGTTATTCACGTGTGAATAATGCTGTATAATAGACTGTATTTATATTATTCACATGTGATTAATGCTGTATAATAGACTGTATTTATGTTATTCACATGTGAATAATGCTGTATAATAGACTTTATTTATATTATTTACATGTGAATAATTCTGTATAATAGACTGTATTTATGTTATTCACATGTGAATAATGCTGTGTAATAGACTTTAATTATATTATTCACATGTGAATAATTCTGTATAATAGACTGTATTTATGTTATTCACATGTGAATAATGCTGTATAATAGACTTTATTTATATTATTCACATGTGAATAATGCTGCATAATAGACTGTATTTATGTTATTCACATGTGAATAATGATGTATAATAGACTGTATTTATATTATTCACATGTGAATAATGCTGTATACTAGACTTTATTTATGTTATTCACATGTGAATAATGCTGTATAATAGACTACATTTTTATTATTCACATGTGAATAATGCTGTATAATAGACTGTATTTATGTTATTCACATGTGAATAATGCTGTATAATAGACTTTATTTATATTATTTACATGTGAATAATGCTGTATAATAGACTGCATTTATATTATTCACATGTGAATAATGCTGTATAATAGACTGTATTCATATTATTCACATGTGAATAATGCTGTATAATAGACTGTATTCATAGTATTCACATGTGAATAATGCTGTATAATAGACTGTATTTATATTATTCACATGTGAATAATGCTGTATAGAAGACTGTATTTATTTTATTTACATGTGAATAATGCTGTATAATAGACTGTATTTATTTTATTCACATGTGAATAATGCTGTATAATAGACTGTATTTATATTATTCACATGTGAATAATGCTGTATAATAGACTGTATTGATATTATTCACATGTGAATAATGCTGTATAATTGACTGTATTTATATTATTCACATGTGAATAATGCTGTATAATAGACTGTATTTATGTTATTCACATGTGAATAATGCTGTATAATAGACTTTATTTATATTATTTACATGTGAATAATGCTGTATAATAGACTGCATTTATATTATTCACATGTGAATAATGCTGTATAATAGACTGTATTCATATTATTCACATGTGAATAATGCTTTATAATAGACTGTATTCATAGTATTCACATGTGAATAATGCTGTATAATAGACTGTATTTATATTATTCACATGTGAATAATGCTGTATAGAAGACTGTATTTATGTTATTTACATGTGAATAATGCTGTATAATAGACTGTATTTATTTTATTCACATGTGAATAATGCTGTATAATAGACTGTATTTATATTATTCACATGTGAATAATGCTGTATAATAGACTGTATTTATATTATTCACATGTGAATAATGCTGTATAATTGACTGTATTTATATTATTCACATGTGAAAAATGCTGTATAATAGACTGTATTTATATTATTCACATGTGATTAATGCTGTATAATTGACTGTATTTATATTATTCACATGTGAATAATGCTGTATAATAGACTGTATTTATATTATTCACATGTGATTAATGCTGTATAATAGACTGTATTTATGTTATTCACATGTGAATAATGCTGTATAATAGACTTTATTTATATTATTTACATGTGAATAATGCTGTATAATAGACTGTATTTATGTTATTCACATGTGAATAATGCTGTATAGAAGACTGTATTTATGTTATTCACATGTGAATAATGATGTATAATAGACTGTATTTATATTATTCACATGTGAATAATGCTGTATAATAGACTGTATTTACATTATTCACATGTGAATAATGCTGTATAGAAGACTGTATTTATGTTATTTACATGTGAATAATGCTGTATAATAGACTGTATTTATGTTATTCACATGTGAATAATGCTGTATAATAGACTGTATTTATATTATTCACATGTGAATAATGCTGTGTAATTGACTGTATTTATATTATTCACATGTGAATAATGCTGTATACTAGACTGTATTTATGTTATTCACATGTGAATAATGCTGTATAATAGACTACATTTTTATTATTCACATGTGAATAATGCTGTATAATAGACTGTATTTATGTTATTCACATGTGAATAATGCTGTTTAATAGACTGTATTGATATTATTTACATGTGAATAATTCTGTATAATAGACTGTATTTATGTTATTCACATGTGAATAATGCTGTATAATAGACTGTATTTATATTATTCACATGTGATTAATGCTGTATAATAGACTGTATTTATGTTATTCACATGTGAATAATGATGTATAATAGACTGTATTTATATTATTCACATGTGAATAATGCTGTATAATAGACTGCATTTATATTATTTACATGTGAATAATGCTGTATAATAGACTGCATTTATATTATTCACATGTGAATAATGCTGTATAATAGACTGTATTTATATTATTCACATGTGAATAATGCTGTATAATAGACTGTATTTATATTATTCACATGTGAATAATGCTGTATAATAGACTGTATTTATATTATTCACATGTGAATAATGCTGTATAATAGACTGTATTTATGTTATTCACGTGTGAATAATGCTGTATAATATACTGTATTTGTGTTATTTACATGTGAATAATGCTGTGTAATAGACTGTATTTATATTATTCACATGTGAATAATGCTGTATAATAGACTGTATTTATATTATTCACATGTGAATAATGCTGTATAATAGACTGTATTTATATTATTCACATGTGAATAATGCTGTATAATAGACTGTATTTATATTATTCACATGTGAATAATGCTGTATAATAGACTGTATTTATATTATTCACATGTGATTAATGCTGTATAATAGACTGTATTTATGTTATTCACATGTGAATAATGCTGTATAATAGACTTTATTTATATTATTTACATGTGAATAATGCTGTATAATAGACTGTATTTATATTATTCACATGTGAATAATGCTGTATACTAGACTGTATTTATGTTATTCACATGTGATTAATGCTGTATAATAGACTGCATTTTTATTATTCACATGTGAATAATGCTGTTTAAAAGACTGTATTTATGTTATTCACATGTGAATAATGCTGTATAATAGACTGTATTTATGTTATTCACGTGTGAATAATGCTGTATAATAGACTGTATTTATATTATTCACATGTGATTAATGCTGTATAATAGACTGTATTTATGTTATTCACATGTGAATAATGCTGTATAATAGACTTTATTTATATTATTTACATGTGAATAATTCTGTATAATAGACTGTATTTATGTTATTCACATGTGAATAATGCTGTGTAATAGACTTTATTTATATTATTCACATGTGAATAATTCTGTATAATAGACTGTATTTATGTTATTCACATGTGAATAATGCTGTATAATAGACTTTATTTATATTATTCACATGTGAATAATGCTGTATAATAGACTGTATTTATGTTATTCACATGTGAATAATGATGTATAATAGACTGTATTTATATTATTCACATGTGAATAATGCTGTATACTAGACTTTATTTATGTTATTCACATGTGAATAATGCTGTATAATAGACTAGATTTTTATTATTCACATGTGAATAATGCTGTATAATAGACTGTATTTATGTTATTCACATGTGAATAATGCTGTATAATAGACTTTATTTATATTATTTACATGTGAATAATGCTGTATAATAGACTGCATTTATATTATTCACATGTGAATAATGCTGTATAATAGACTGTATTTATATTATTCACATGTGATTAATGCTGTATAATAGACTGTATTTATGTTATTCACATGTGAATAATGCTGTATAATAGACTTTATTTATATTATTTACATGTGAATAATGCTGTATAATAGACTGTATTTATGTTATTCACATGTGAATAATGCTGTATAGAAGACTGTATTTATGTTATTCACATGTGAATAATGATGTATAATAGACTGTATTTATATTATTCACATGTGAATAATGCTGTATAATAAACTGTATTTACATTATTCACATGTGAATAATGCTGTATAGAAGACTGTATTTATGTTATTTACATGTGAATAATGCTGTATAATAGACTGTATTTATGTTATTCACATGTGAATAATGCTGTATAATAGACTTTATTTATATTATTTACATGTGAATAATGCTGTATAATAGACTGCATTTATATTATTCACATGTGAATAATGCTGTATAATAGACTGTATTCATATTATTCACATGTGAATAATGCTGTATAATAGACTGTATTCATAGTATTCACATGTGAATAATGCTGTATAATAGACTGTATTTATATTATTCACATGTGAATAATGCTGTATAGAAGACTGTATTTATTTTATTTACATGTGAATAATGCTGTATAATAGACTGTATTTATTTTATTCACATGTGAATAATGCTGTATAATAGACTGTATTTATATTATTCACATGTGAATAATGCTGTATAATAGACTGTATTGATATTATTCACATGTGAATAATGCTGTATAATTGACTGTATTTATATTATTCACATGTGAATAATGCTGTATAATAGACTGTATTTATGTTATTCACATGTGAATAATGCTGTATAATAGACTTTATTTATATTATTTACATGTGAATAATGCTGTATAATAGACTGCATTTATATTATTCACATGTGAATAATGCTGTATAATAGACTGTATTCATATTATTCACATGTGAATAATGCTTTATAATAGACTGTATTCATAGTATTCACATGTGAATAATGCTGTATAATAGACTGTATTTATATTATTCACATGTGAATAATGCTGTATAGAAGACTGTATTTATGTTATTTACATGTGAATAATGCTGTATAATAGACTGTATTTATTTTATTCACATGTGAATAATGCTGTATAATAGACTGTATTTATATTATTCACATGTGAATAATGCTGTATAATAGACTGTATTTATATTATTCACATGTGAATAATGCTGTATAATTGACTGTATTTATATTATTCACATGTGAAAAATGCTGTATAATAGACTGTATTTATATTATTCACATGTGATTAATGCTGTATAATTGACTGTATTTATATTATTCACATGTGAATAATGCTGTATAATAGACTGTATTTATATTATTCACATGTGATTAATGCTGTATAATAGACTGTATTTATGTTATTCACATGTGAATAATGCTGTATAATAGACTTTATTTATATTATTTACATGTGAATAATGCTGTATAATAGACTGTATTTATGTTATTCACATGTGAATAATGCTGTATAGAAGACTGTATTTATGTTATTCACATGTGAATAATGATGTATAATAGACTGTATTTATATTATTCACATGTGAATAATGCTGTATAATAGACTGTATTTACATTATTCACATGTGAATAATGCTGTATAGAAGACTGTATTTATGTTATTTACATGTGAATAATGCTGTATAATAGACTGTATTTATGTTATTCACATGTGAATAATGCTGTATAATAGACTGTATTTATATTATTCACATGTGAATAATGCTGTGTAATTGACTGTATTTATATTATTCACATGTGAATAATGCTGTATACTAGACTGTATTTATGTTATTCACATGTGAATAATGCTGTATAATAGACTACATTTTTATTATTCACATGTGAATAATGCTGTATAATAGACTGTATTTATGTTATTCACATGTGAATAATGCTGTTTAATAGACTGTATTGATATTATTTACATGTGAATAATTCTGTATAATAGACTGTATTTATGTTATTCACATGTGAATAATGCTGTATAATAGACTGTATTTATATTATTCACATGTGATTAATGCTGTATAATAGACTGTATTTATGTTATTCACATGTGAATAATGATGTATAATAGACTGTATTTATATTATTCACATGTGAATAATGCTGTATAATAGACTGCATTTATATTATTTACATGTGAATAATGCTGTATAATAGACTGCATTTATAT
The DNA here is from genome assembly GCF_033978785.1 of Entelurus aequoreus. Lineage (NCBI taxonomy): Eukaryota > Metazoa > Chordata > Actinopteri > Syngnathiformes > Syngnathidae > Entelurus > Entelurus aequoreus. Next base: position 34,970,020 of record NC_084752.1, on the reverse strand, counting down.
TATTCACATGTGAATAATGCTGTATAATAGACTGTATTTATATTATTCACATGTGAATAATGCTGTATAATAGACTGTATTTATATTATTCACATGTGAATAATGCTGTATAATAGACTGTATTTATATTATTCACATGTGAATAATGCTGTATAATAGACTGTATTTATGTTATTCACGTGTGAATAATGCTGTATAATATACTGTATTTGTGTTATTTACATGTGAATAATGCTGTGTAATAGACTGTATTTATATTATTCACATGTGAATAATGCTGTATAATAGACTGTATTTATATTATTCACATGTGAATAATGCTGTATAATAGACTGTATTTATATTATTCACATGTGAATAATGCTGTATAATAGACTGTATTTATATTATTCACATGTGAATAATGCTGTATAATAGACTGTATTTATATTATTCACATGTGATTAATGCTGTATAATAGACTGTATTTATGTTATTCACATGTGAATAATGCTGTATAATAGACTTTATTTATATTATTTACATGTGAATAATGCTGTATAATAGACTGTATTTATATTATTCACATGTGAATAATGCTGTATACTAGACTGTATTTATGTTATTCACATGTGATTAATGCTGTATAATAGACTGCATTTTTATTATTCACATGTGAATAATGCTGTTTAAAAGACTGTATTTATGTTATTCACATGTGAATAATGCTGTATAATAGACTGTATTTATGTTATTCACGTGTGAATAATGCTGTATAATAGACTGTATTTATATTATTCACATGTGATTAATGCTGTATAATAGACTGTATTTATGTTATTCACATGTGAATAATGCTGTATAATAGACTTTATTTATATTATTTACATGTGAATAATTCTGTATAATAGACTGTATTTATGTTATTCACATGTGAATAATGCTGTGTAATAGACTTTATTTATATTATTCACATGTGAATAATTCTGTATAATAGACTGTATTTATGTTATTCACATGTGAATAATGCTGTATAATAGACTTTATTTATATTATTCACATGTGAATAATGCTGTATAATAGACTGTATTTATGTTATTCACATGTGAATAATGATGTATAATAGACTGTATTTATATTATTCACATGTGAATAATGCTGTATACTAGACTTTATTTATGTTATTCACATGTGAATAATGCTGTATAATAGACTAGATTTTTATTATTCACATGTGAATAATGCTGTATAATAGACTGTATTTATGTTATTCACATGTGAATAATGCTGTATAATAGACTTTATTTATATTATTTACATGTGAATAATGCTGTATAATAGACTGCATTTATATTATTCACATGTGAATAATGCTGTATAATAGACTGTATTTATATTATTCACATGTGATTAATGCTGTATAATAGACTGTATTTATGTTATTCACATGTGAATAATGCTGTATAATAGACTTTATTTATATTATTTACATGTGAATAATGCTGTATAATAGACTGTATTTATGTTATTCACATGTGAATAATGCTGTATAGAAGACTGTATTTATGTTATTCACATGTGAATAATGATGTATAATAGACTGTATTTATATTATTCACATGTGAATAATGCTGTATAATAAACTGTATTTACATTATTCACATGTGAATAATGCTGTATAGAAGACTGTATTTATGTTATTTACATGTGAATAATGCTGTATAATAGACTGTATTTATGTTATTCACATGTGAATAATGCTGTATAATAGACTGTATTTATATTATTCACATGTGAATAATGCTGTGTAATTGACTGTATTTATATTATTCACATGTGAATAATGCTGTATACTAGACTGTATTTATGTTATTCACATGTGAATAATGCTGTATAATAGACTACATTTTTATTATTCACATGTGAATAATGCTGTATAATAGACTACATTTTTATTATTCACATGTGAATAATGCTGTATAATAGACTGTATTTATGTTATTCACATGTGAATAATGCTGTATAATAGACTGTATTGATATTATTTACATGTGAATAATTCTCTATAATAGACTGTATTTATGTTATTCACATGTGAATAATGCTGTATAATAGACTGTATTTATATTATTCACATGTGATTAATGCTGTATAATAGACTGTATTTATGTTATTCACATGTGAATAATGATGTATAATAGACTGTATTTATATTATTCACATGTGAATAATGCTGTATAATAGACTGCATTTATATTATTTACATGTGAATAATGCTGTATAATAGACTGCATTTATATTATTCACATGTGAATAATGCTGTATAATAGACTGTATTTATATTATTCACATGTGAATAATGCTGTATAATAGACTGTATTTATATTATTCACATGTGAATAATGCTGTATAATAGACTGTATTTATATTATTCACATGTGAATAATGCTGTATAATAGACTGTATTTATGTTATTCACATGTGAATAATGCTGTATAATATACTGTATTTGTGTTATTTACATGTGAATAATGCTGTGTAATAGACTGTATTTATATTATTCACATGTGAATAATGCTGTATAATAGACTGTATTTATATTATTCACATGTGAATAATGCTGTATAATAGACTGTATTTATATTATTCACATGTGAATAATGCTGTATAATAGACTGTATTTATATTATTCACATGTGAATAATGCTGTATAATAGACTGTATTTATATTATTCACATGTGATTAATGCTGTATAATAGACTGTATTTATGTTATTCACATGTGAATAATGCTGTATAATAGACTTTATTTATATTATTTACATGTGAATAATGCTGTATAATAGACTGTATTTATATTATTCACATGTGAATAATGCTGTATACTAGACTGTATTTATGTTTTTCACATGTGATTAATGCTGTATAATAGACTGCATTTTTATTATTCACATGTGAATAATGCTGTTTAAAAGACTGTATTTATGTTATTCACATGTGAATAATGCTGTATAATAGACTGTATTTATGTTATTCACGTGTGAATAATGCTGTATAATAGACTGTATTTATATTATTCACATGTGATTAATGCTGTATAATAGACTGTATTTATGTTATTCACATGTGAATAATGCTGTATAATAGACTTTATTTATATTATTTACATGTGAATAATTCTGTATAATAGACTGTATTTATGTTATTCACATGTGAATAATGCTGTGTAATAGACTTTATTTATATTATTCACATGTGAATAATTCTGTATAATAGACTGTATTTATGTTATTCACATGTGAATAATGCTGTATAATAGACTTTATTTATATTATTCACATGTGAATAATGCTGTATAATAGACTGTATTTATGTTATTCACATGTGAATAATGATGTATAATAGACTGTATTCATATTATTCACATGTGAATAATGCTGTATACTAGACTTTATTTATGTTATTCACATGTGAATAATGCTGTATAATAGACTACATTTTTATTATTCACAAGTGAATAATGCTGTATAATAGACTGTATTTATGTTATTCACATGTGAATAATGCTGTATAATATACTTTATTTATATTATTTACATGTGAATAATGCTGTATAATAGACTGCATTTATATTATTCACATGTGAATAATGCTGTATAATAGACTGTATTCATATTATTCACATGTGAATAATGCTGTATAATAGACTGTATTCATAGTATTCACATGTGAATAATGCTGTATAATAGACTGTATTTATATTATTCACATGTGAATAATGCTGTATAGAAGACTGTATTTATGTTATTTACATGTGAATAATGCTGTATAATAGACTGTATTTATTTTATTCACATGTGAATAATGCTGTATAATAGACTGTATTTATATTATTCACATGTGAATAATGCTGTATAATAGACTGTATTTATATTATTCACATGTGAATAATGCTGTATAATTGACTGTATTTATATTATTCACATGTGAATAATGCTGTATAATAGACTGTATTTATATTATTCACATGTGATTAATGCTGTATAATTGACTGTATTTATATTATTCACATGTGAATAATGCTGTATAATAGACTGTATTTATATTATTCACTTGTGATTAATGCTGTATAATAGACTGTATTTATGTTATTCACATGTGAATAATGCTGTATAATAGACTTTATTTATATTATTTACATGTGAATAATGCTGTATAATAGACTGTATTTATGTTATTCACATGTGAATAATGCTGTATAGAAGACTGTATTTATGTTATTCACATGTGAATAATGCTGTATAATAGACTTTATTTATATTATTTACATGTGAATAATGCTGTATAATAGACTGTATTTATGTTATTCACATGTGAATAATGCTGTATAGAAGACTGTATTTATGTTATTCACATGTGAATAATGATGTATAATAGACTGTATTTATGTTATTCACATGTGAATAATGCTGTATAATAGACTGTATTTATATTATTCACATGTGAATAATGCTGTGTAATTGACTGTATTTATATTATTCACATGTGAATAATGCTGTATACTAGACTGTATTTATGTTATTCACATGTGAATAATGCTGTATAATAGACTACATTTTTATTATTCACATGTGAATAATGCTGTATAATAGACTGTATTTATGTTATTCACATGTGAATAATGCTGTATAATAGACTGTATTGATATTATTTACATGTGAATAATGCTGTATAATAGACTGTATTTATGTTATTCACATGTGAATAATGCTGTATAATAGACTGTATTTATATTATTCACATGTGATTAATGCTGTATAATAGACTGTATTTATGTTATTCACATGTGAATAATGATGTATAATAGACTGTATTTATATTATTCACATGTGAATAATGTTGTATAATAGACTGTATTTATATTATTCACATGTGAATAATGCTGTATAATAGACTGCATTTATATTATTTACATGTGAATAATGCTGTATAATAGACTGCATTTATATTATTCACATGTGAATAATGCTGTATAATATACTGTATTTATATTATTCACATGTGAATAATGCTGTATAATAGACTGTATTTATATTATTCACATGTGAATAATGCTGTATAATAGACTGTATTTATATTATTCACATGTGAATAATGCTTTATAATAGACTGTATTTATGTTATTCACATGTGAATAATGCTGTATAATAGACTGTATTTATGTTATTCACATGTGAATAATGCTGTGTAATAGACTGTATTTATATTATTCACATGTGAATAATGCTGTACAATAGACTGTATTTATATTATTCACATGTGAATAATGCTGTATAATAGACTGTATTTATATTATTCACATGTGAATAATGCTGTATAATAGACTGTATTTATATTATTCACATGTGAATAATGCTGTATAATAGACTGTATTTATATTATTTACATGTGAATAATGCTGTATAATAGACTTTATTTATATTATTTACATGTGAATAATGCTGTATAATTGACTGTATTTATATTATTCACATGTGAATAATACTGTATAATAGACTGTATTTATATTATTCACATGTGAATAATGCTGTATAGAAGACTGTATTTATGTTATTCACATGTGAATAATGCTGTATAATAGACTGTATTTATGTTATTCACATGTGAATAATGCTGTATAATAGACTGTATTTATATTATTCACATGTGAATAATGCTGTATAATAGACTGTATTTATATTATTCACATGTGAATAATGCTGTATAATAGACTGTATTTATATTATTCACATGTGAATAATGCTGTATAATAGACTGTATTTAAGTTATTCACTTCTGAATAATGCTGTATAATAGACTGTATTTATGTTATTCACATGTGAATAATGCTGTATAATAGACTGTATTTATATTATTCACATGTGAATAATGCTGTATAATAGACTGTATTTATATTATTCACATGTGAATAATGCTGTATAATAGACTGTATTTATATTATTCACATGTGAATAATGCTGTATAATAGACTGTATTTATATTATTCACATGTGAATAATGCTGTATAATAGACTGTATTTATATTATTCACATGTGAATAATGCTGTATAATAGACTGTATTTATATTATTCACATGTGAATAATGCTGTATAATAGACTGTATTTATATTATTCACATGTGAATAATGCTGCATAATTGACTGTATTTATATTAATCACATGTGAATAATGCTGTATAATAGACTGTATTTATATTATTCACATGTGAATAATGCTGTATAATAGACTGTATTTATATTATTCACATGTGAATAATGCTGTATAATAGACTGTATTGATATTATTTACATGTGAATAATGCTGTATAATAGACTGTATTTTTGTTATTCACGTGTGAATAATGCTGTATAATAGACTGTATTTATATTATTCACATCTGAATAATGCTCTATAATAGACTGTATTTTGTATTATTCACATGTAAAAAATACCCAAGTGTTTATTGTCTATTGTGAGCGAACTGTGGTGCTGAATTTCCCCCAGGGATCAATAAAGTACTTTCTATTCTATTCTATTCAATTGGAATGAACATATCACAGTCCTCGTGTATGATGAACATGTTATGGATCATGGATCAAAATGCATCCTTTGACTTGTTTCTTGAAAGTTCTCTGCGCGGGACAACACATTTGTCGGTGTAACAACTTCCATGCATTGCTGCTGGTGAAGGCCACAGCAGAAGATCATTAGAGCCGCGCTCTGCTTTCGTCTTCCCGCCAGATGGCCTCTTAATGAGCCCACGCTGTCACCCTTTCATCCACGCCAGGCAAGGAGGAGGAAAAATAGCCTTCGCAAACACCAACAAGGTCACAATGAAGCGCTCAGCAGATGCACAAACGTGCGCGGTAACAGCTCCATTTACGTGCTCCGTCACTGAACGAGCGCCATCAAAACGACAATCCTGCCCCGTTCAACAGGACGCCGACGCGTGTGCGTGAGAGTCATTTCCCACGCAATTAACATCCGAGCGGCCTTTTCATTAACGGCAGCTTTCAAACGCGGTCTGGCCTTGCGGAGGAAGAATGTTTTCCTGCACGGCCTTGTGAGGATGAACGCTGACGTTAATCTGGAACATTCAGAGGCAGCTTTTAAACATCCTCTAAACAAAAAGGTCTAATTCATCCTTATTTCATTTATTACCACAACGCTTTCCGCCCGTCACCATTTAGGAACATTTGTACGCACGTACAACACTTAAAACCTTCAGCATGTCAGCATGTGGGATTATATTATGGAATGGATGAAGCAAAGAAATCAAACAATGTACTAGGGCTGTACGGTATACCGGTACTAGCATAGTATCGTGGTACTAATGAATCAAAAACAGTACTACACTCTGTTTGAAAAGTACCGGTTTCCATTTTATTTATTTTTTTAACGGGCATGACGTGGTGACATTGCTGGTTTTAAGAGCAGGGGAGCATGTTCGGCAGCGCACACACACAGAGTACTTACAAGCAGACGCAGTGTGTAGACAGAAAAGGGAGAACGGACGCATTTTGGTGTAAAAAGTAAAGATAAAGGTGAAGTTATAACACTGAAACACCCTCAGGAAGTGCTGCTTTAAGACATGGCTAGCTAGCTAACATCCATCCGCAGTCGGCAGTGTTTTAGCTACTTCTAAATCACTAATCCTGGCCTCCATGGTGACAAATAAAGTACGTTTCTTACAGGTAACATTATCACTGGAGGACGAGGAATAGCTAAACATGCTTCACTACACACCGTAGGAGGATACAATAGCTCACCGGCGTCACCGCTAACAAAAGATAGCACTCCTGAATGTAAACAAACGGCATCCACTGTAATGATACCAAGTACAAGAGTGCATCTAGTTGATACTACTATGATTACAACAATTTTTTTTATCGTCACATCTTTTTTCATTCTTTTTAATGTATATTATGTTTATAAAGTCAGGAAATATGTCCCTGGACACATGAGGACTTTGAATATGACCAATGTATGATCCTGTAACTACTTGGTATCGGATCGATACCTAAATGTGTGGTATCATCCAAAACTAATGTAAAGTATCAAAGAAGAGAAGAACAAGTGATTATTACATTTTAACAGAAGTGTAGATAGAACATGTTAAAACAGAAAGTAAGCAGATATTAACAGTAAATGAACAAGTCGATTAGAAATAATTTTTTACAGTTTGTCCCTCATAATGTAGACAAAATAATAGGTACATAAATGACACAATATGTTACTGCATACGTCAGCAGACTAATTAGGAGTCTTCGTTTGTTTACTTACTACTAAAAGACAAGTTGTCTAGTATGTTCACTGTTTGATTTAAGGACTAGATTACAATAATAAACATGTTTCATGTAGATTTGTTGTTCAAATAAAGACAATAGTGCCATTTTTTGTGGTCCCCTTTATTTAGAAAAGTATCGAAAATATCGAAATACATTTTGGTACCAGTACCAAAATCACCATCCATTCATTTTCTAGATAACCTTATTTATCTCACCATATGAAATACTTCGCTAATTATTATTTATGTTTATTGTTATTACTTATGGAGTATACTGTCAATAAACTGAGAACAGGAAGTGAACAAAAGTGTTAGCAACTGCTATTTCAAGGAAAAATTAAATAAGCTCCGCTTCTTCCTACTCCTTTTCGAACATGTTGAATAGAGGAACTGGAAATTGTGATGCATCATGTTGTATGCATGTTGGAAATAAACACAAACTCAACTCAACTCGTGCATTTTTCCAACAACCTTTTGATTAGGGCTTATTTAGCGGTGCGCTCTATAGTCCGAAAATCAGACTATGGAGCGCACCGCTTTATAAGCCGCACCCACTAAATTTTAGAAGGAAAATACATATGTAGATAAAATTAAAAAAAACATATGTTGATAAAATATCTCGTTTGAATATTTGCTACTACCACCAAGATCTGCACCCGCGGCGACTCCACCCGAGCTGTTTTCATATATAGGCCGCACCCGACTATAAGCTGTAGCTACATGTTTAACAAGGTAAACCTTGCCAAGTGATAAGAAAGCGTGTGTTTTTCACAACGATTATTATCAAGACTTAGGTCAGGCTGATTAGAAAAATACATGCTCACCAAATATAGGGCAAAATGACACCGTGCTAAAATAAGTTCATAATGAAAAAGTAATAACATCCGAATCCGAATCCGAATCCGAATAGTTTTATTGCCATTGTTTGAGAACGGGTTCACAAACTAGGAATTTTTCTTGGTGCAATTGTGCAACATAAAACACATATGACACAGAATAGGTAATAAAATGAGCTGTAACTGAGCTATCAGATCTTGTTATTGTTCATGTGCCTGATGACCGAGGGGAAAAAACTGTTCAGGTGGCGGGAGGTGTGGGTCTGGATGGACCGTAGTCTCCTGCCTGAGGAGAGAGGGGAGAATAGTTTGTGTCCAAGGTGAGAAGAGTCAGCTGTGATCCGACCCACACGCCTCCTGGTCCTGGAGGAGAACAGGTCCTGGAGGGGTGGGAGTTTGCAGCCAATAACCTTCTCAGCAGCACGTACCGTGCGTTGCAGTCGATGCTTGTGGCGCCGGGGAACCACACAGTGATGGAGGAGGGGAGAATGGACTTGATGATGGGCGAGTAGAACTGCACCAACACCTCGGTCGGCACCTTAAGTTTCTTCAGCTGCCGCAGGAGTTCGTGGTTCGACTGTCCGAGACAATCTTCCCCAGCCACACGTGCTGTCTTCTGTCGGTCAGGGAGTCATTGATCCAACTGCAGAGGGAGTCGGGCACGCTGAGCTGGTAGAACTTGTCTCGTAGCAGTCCAGGGAGGATGGTGTTGAAGGCAGAGCTGAAGTCCACAAACAGGATCCTGGTGTAGGTTCCTTTGGAGTCCAGATGCTCCAGGATGAAGTGGAAGGCCAGGTTCACTGCATCATCCACAGACCTGTTGGCTCTGTAGGCGAACTGCAGTGGGTCCAGGAGGGGGCCGGTGATGTCCTTGAGGTGGGGCAGGACCAAGCGCTCAAAGGACTTCATGACCACAGACGTCAGCGCCACCGGCCTGTAGTCATTAAGTCCTGTGATTCGTGCTTTTTTGGGGATAGAGAAGATGGTGGATCTCGGTCGGCACCTTAAGTTTCCTCAGCTGCCGCAGGAAGTACATCCTCTGCTGGGCCTTCTTGATGAGGGAACTGATGGTCAACTCCCACTTGAGGTCCTGGGTGATGGTGGTGCCCAATAAACAGAAAGAGTCCACGATGGATACGGGGGTGGGAGAGTCAATCAGGGTGAGTTGGGATGGTGGGGCTGTGACTTTCCTGAAGTCCATAATCATCTCCACTGTCTTCTGGGCGTTCAGCTCCAGGTTGTTGAGGCTGCACCAGGACGTCAGCCGGTCCACCTCTCTCCTGTAGGCGGACTCGTCGCCATCCGAGATGAGCCCGATGAGGGTGGTGTCGTCTGCAAACTCGAGCAGCTTTTCGGATTGGTGACTGGAGGTGCGGCAGTTTGTGTAGGGAGAAGAGCCAGGGGGAGAGTACACAGCCCTGAGGAGTACCAGTGTTCGTGGTCTGACTGTCTTCGGTCCGTCAGGAAGTCATTGATCCATCTGCAGAGGCACGCTGAGCTGGTAGAACTTGTCCTGTGGCAGTCCAGGGAGGATGGTGTTGAAGGCAGAGCTGAAGTCCACGAACAGGATCCTGGCGTAGGTTCCTGGGGAGTCCAGATGCTCCAGGGTGAAGTGGAGGGCCAGGTTCGCTGCATCATGTTTCTTGAACTGTAAATTCCTTTTAAGTGCAAATTAAAATACCAATTCACCACTTTAGTCATCATTTTGGCGCTTAAGAGACTTCTTCTGTTTGTTTGATATTGTCATTACTACCGCAAGTGGTGGAAAAGTGTATTACAACTGAGTACCGCTGCGGCCCATACGGACCACAGCTGAGAAACAGGTATGTTTTGGTGGCCCCAAAATGGGTTAAGAATCACTGGTGTAGACCACATCCTGATACTATTCATGGTGTAGACCACATCCTGATACTATTCATGGTGTAGACCAGTGGTCCCCAACCTTTTTGTAGCTGGGGACCGGTCAACGCTTGAAAATGTGTCCCACGGACAGGGGGGGGTTTCATAAAGAAATACAATCATGTGTGCTTACGGACTGTATCCCTGCAGACTGTATCGATCTATATTGATATATATATAATGTATATATTGTGTTTTTTATGTTGATTCAACTAAAAAAAAACAAAAACAAAAAAAATATTTTTAATTTTTTAAATTTTTTTATTTCTTGCGCGGCCCGGTACCAATCGGTCCGCGGACCGGTACCGGGCCTCAGCCCGGTGGTTGGAGACCACTGGTGTAGACCACATCCTGATACTATTCATGGTGTAGACCACATCCTGATACTATTCATGGTGTTGTTACTCTCTAAATGTATCGAGCCGCCCTTCCCCATTCACATTTAAGAGCTCTAGCTTAGCAGTTAGCATGACTTCTTGTATTCTCCTATATTAGCTATTGCTCGTCCTCTAGTCTTCCGGTGGTAATACTACTTGTTAGAAACGTTGTTTATTGTAGAGGCGAGGATGAGTGATTTAGAAGTGACACTGTGGAGGGACATTAACCTCCCGACATTACATTGTGCGCTAGACGCACATTTTTCATCGACATGCATGATCAAGATATGACAATAGCATTAAAAGCTCTGACATTTATTTTGTACATCGTCTCTGTCGCGAAATCCTACTCGCATACAACAGCCTTATCGATTTCAGAAATAATGCAAATCCAGTTAATGCTAACAGAATTTTAAAAAATACACATTTTATAGTCAATATGGTTTTAAAATGCAGAAATCTGTGAAATACAAATCATTAATTTAATATTTAGGATCACTTGTGTCTTTATTAATGACAGCCAAGAAACGTTTCTCACTTTGCTTATCTAAGTGCTGCCACTCACAACTTTCCTCGGCCCCCCGTCGGCTTATTTTGCGGTCATATCCAATTAAAAAGGTTGTCCAAACACGGAGTTATGCGCTGCACTCAAACGCCTCATCACATGTACTTGGCGACTTTCTCGTTAAATCTGCCAACTTTGCCACTCCTCTAAGGGACATGAATCATAGTCTTTGGATCAAGTCTACTGCCTAACAAAGCAGTACAAAATGGGATTAAAGTTACAGAAAACAACTCGAAATCAACAGAAGAAAGTTCATTTGCAGTTCGAATCATACTTAGCATTTCTTTAAACCCACTTTTTATTCCTCGCTTCTACGCCATCCATTGCGATCAATTATGCAAATGAGGTTTTCCAGTGACTTCCAGGACAGCCAATAGCTACTTTCCAGGGGCCGACAGCCCTGGGAGCAACAGGTCTTGACAGGTCCTGCTGTGACACAAAGAAAGGAGACAAAGTTGTTCATTGTTCTGCGTGCACTCTGTGAACAAAAAAAGCAAACACACCCACATCATAAAAAAAAAAAAAAGGATGATTGAATCATTCCCAGGCCGTAATCTGGGTAAAGACACGTTTATAGAAAGAGCACAATTTGTACACGAGGCCATTCAAAGTGATTTACAGAAAATTAAAAGAAGGCAAACATCAAAATAAAATGAAAGCTACAAGCAGCGTTAAAAAAAGACCCTCTGGGTTTTACTCAATTTCAATCAATCAATGTTTATTTATATAGCCCTAAAACACAAGTGTCTCAAAGGGCTGCACAAGCCACAACGACATCCTCTGTTCAGAGCCCACATAAGGGCAAGGAAAAACTCACAACCCAGTGGGATGTCCATGTGAATGATTATGAGAAAACTTGGAGAGGACCACAGATGTGGGTGACCCCCGCGCCCCCTCTAGGTCGAGACCGGATGCAATGGACATCGAGTGGGTCTAGCATAATATTGTGAGAGTCCAGTCCATAGTGGATCTAACATAATAGTGAGAGTCCAGTCCATAGTGGATCTAACATAATAGTGAGAGTCCAGTCCATAGTGGATCTAACATAATAGTGAGAGTCCAGTCCATAGTGGGGCCAGCAGGAGACCATCCCGAGCGGAGACGGGTCAGCAGCGCAGAGATGTCTCCAACCGACTCTGGACAGCCAGCACTTCATCCATGGCCACTGGACCTGTGCCCCCCCTTCCACAAGGGAGAGGAGGCAGAAAAGAAAAGAAACGGCAGATCAACTGGTCTAAAAAGGGGGGGGGGGGGGGGTCTATTTAAAGGCTAAAGTATACAAATGAGTTTTAAGATGGGACTTAAATGCTTCTACTGAGGTAGCATCTCTAACAGTTACCGGGAGGGCATTCCATTGTACTGGAGCCCCAATGGAAAACGCTCTATAGCCTGCATACTTTTTTTGGGCTCTGGGAATCACTAATAAGCCGGAGTTCTTTGAACGCAGGTTTCTTACATATGGTACAATACAATCGGCAAGATAGGATGGAGCTAGACCATATAGTATTTTATACGTAAGCAGTAAAACCTTAAAATCACATTTTAAATGCACAGGAAGCCAGTGCATTTAAGTTGGTTATGGTTATAATGTGGTTCATCACGGAGCGCCAGTTCTGCTTACCAAAAGTGGCCCACTCGGCTCACTGCATTTACTGACATTTTTTAAAAAATGCCAGGAATACCAGACCATCTGGAAGGAAGTTACAACTGCTATAATTGTCCACCACAAGGGGGCGATGTTGTCAATGTGTAGTCATGATCAGTTCCCGACCTCAAAGCCTAACATTAGTCTGGAACGAGATCAGAGTGAAATAACGAGAGTTTGACAGTCGATGGCGAGGAGCGGTTTTCGCTGCCAGGCTCCGCCCACCCCTGGGTACGAACCCATCTGGCACGTCACGGCGCCATCGTCATTTGTACCAATTTTGATGAAGATCTAAATTTGTGGAGCCCAGTTATGAATGTGAAAAGTTCTGCAGCGATCCACCATATCAAAGTGTGGCGTCATGGTTTTGGCCTAAGAATGACCGGCGGAAACCAAGATGGCCGACTTCCTGTTTGTTTTCGAATGTAGGTTTTTGAGTCTTTTACGTGCGTCTGGTCATGATTGACGTCACTGCCGATTTGCGTGACGATATGTGAATCTGGGGCGAGGGGCACCATTTTTTTTTATTTCTAAAGATGCCGCTAGAGAGTACATTTTTTAGGTTCGGGTTCAGGACTCCCAATACAGCCGATTTTTTGCTAATTTTCTAAGGCCTTCGAAAATATTATGGAATTGGGAGAATAATAATAATTATTATTACATAATAAAGGGCCCTAATAATCATAATTCATATACAAATAAAACAGTTTGGATAAAATACTTTCAGTTTTCATGTGCACAGTTAAGTAAACCTGTTTTCAGCCTGAGTTTGAACATGGCCAGTCTTTAATCATCCCTCACATCTTCTGGAAGACTATTCCAGATTTTGGCAGCATAAAACTGAAATGCAGTCCCACCAAGTTTGGTCCTGAATCTGGGCGCTCGCAGGTGACCACCCTGAGGTTCTCAGAGGCTCGAGATGGTTCATATGGCTCCATCTCTAACAAGTCTGAGATGGAGCTAGATCCACGGTCTAGCTCCATCCTATCTTGCTGATTATATTGTACCATGTGTCCCGGCAAGAAATCTGCGTTCAAAGAGCTCCGGTTTATTAGTGTTTCCCCGAGCCCAAAAAAAGTCTGCGGGCTATAGAGCATTTTCCAGTACTCTGGAATGTCCTCCTGGTAACAGTTAGAAATGCTACCTCAGTAGAAGTTCTGCCCCCCCTCTCTTTCGTGGAGAGGGGGGGCACATATTCGATGACCACAGATGAGGCGCTAGCTGTCCAAAGTCGGGACCCAGGGTGGACAACTCATCTGTGCATCAGTTGGGGACGTCTCTGCGTTGCTGACCTGTCTCCACTCAAGATGATCTCCTGCTGGCCTCCCTATGGACTGGATTCTCAATATTATGTTAGATCCACTATGGACTGGACTGTCACACTACTATGCTAGATCCACTATGGACTGGACTCTCACAATATTATGTTAGATCCACTATGGACTGGACTCTCACACTATTATGTTAGATCCACTATGGACTAGACTCTCACACTATTATGTTAGATCCACTATGGATTAGATTCTCACACTATTATGTTAAATCCACTATGGACTAGACTCTCACAATATTATTCTAGATCCACTATGGACTGGACTCTCACACTATTATGTTAGATCCACTATGGACTGGACTCTCACACTATTATGCTAGATCCACTATGGACTGGACTCTCACAATATTATGCTAGATCCACTATGGACTGGACTCTCACACTATTATGTTAGATCCACTATGGACTGGACTCTCACACTATTATGCTAGATCCACTATGGACTGGACTCTCTCACAATATTATGCTAGATCCACTCGACGTCCATTGCACCGGTCGCCCGGGGGGGGAGGGGTGGAGGGGATCTGAGCTGAGGACGTCGTTTTGGCTTGTGCAGCCCTTTGAGACACTCGTGATTTAGGGCTATATAAGTAACTTTGATTAAAACATTGACTTGTACACAAGGAGACTTGTTTTTTAAGTCTATTCTCTGAGCAACAAAAAGTCAGTGTGGTGACCTAAGCACTGGCCTAATATGGTCTTACTTCCTGGTTCTAGTCAGGACTCGAGCAGCAGCAGCATTCTGGATGTACTGCAGCTGCTTTAGAGTTTGTTTAGAGAGTCCAGTGAGAATAACTGCCGGAGACCAATACATGGATTAGTCTTTCTCAGTCTGATTTAGACATTATTCTCCTGATTTTGGAAATGTTTTTCAGGTGGTAAAAAAGCTGATGTTCTGCACTTAATGTGGACACTTTCTATTCTTCACAGAGACAGAGTCTCAGTAAGACTAAAATAATGATTTTTGGTAACAGTAGAAGAGAAAGTCAATTACAAATACAAATAGACAGAGTAGACATTGAAAGGGTGAAAGAAAACACATTGCGTAAATCTGAGAAAAGTGAGTTGAATCTGAGAAAAGCGGTTAAATCTGAGAAAAGAGTAAAAATCTGAGAAAAGCGAGTACAAATCTGAGAAAAGAGAGTACAAATCTGAGAAAAGCGAGTACAAATCTGGGAAAAGCGAGTAAAAATCTGAGAAAAGAGTAAATATCTGAGAAAAGCGAGTACAAATCTGAAAAAAGCGAGTTAAATCTGAGAAAAGAGTAAAAATCTGAGAAAAGCGAGTACAAATCTGAGAAAAGCGAGTAAAAATCTGAGAAAAGCGAGTACAAATCTGAGAAAAGCGAGTTAAATCTGAGAAAAGAATAAACATCTGAGAAAAGCGAGTACAAATCTGAGAAAAGCGAGTACAAATCTGAGAAAAGCGAGTACAAATCTGAGAAAAGCGAGTACAAATCTGAGGAAAGCGAGTTAAATCTGAGAAAAGAGTAAACATCTGAGAAAAGCAAGTACAAATCTGAGAAAAGCGAGTAAAAATCTGAGAAAAGCGAGTATAAATCTGAGAAAAGCGAGTACAAATCTGAGAAAAGAGTAAAAATCTGAGAAAAGCGAGTACAAATCTGAGAAAAGCGAGTACAAATCTGAGAAAAGAGTAAAAATCTGAGAAAAGCGAGTACTAATCTGAGAAAAGCGAGTACAAATCTGAGAAACGCGAGTACAAATCTGAGAAAAGAGTACAAATCTGAGAAAAGCGAGTACAAATCTGAGAAATGCGAGTTAAATCTGAGAAAAGCGAGTTAAATCTGAGAAAAGAGTAAACATCTTTGAAAAGCGAGTAAAAATCTGAGAAAAGCGAGTTAAATCTGAGAAAAGAGTAAAAATCTGAGACAATGGAGTTAGATCTGAGAGTCTACCTGCTAGAGAATAACTTTGACATTGGGTAGAAACAGACTGGGAGCCAACACCATTCTCTGCTGGATTTGTAAATAAAACCTGCCATCAAAAGACGTGTTGCCTGCACGCTCATTTGAAGAAATTGGTCATATCTTCACAAAAACTCATCTTTGTGGCGTTCTTTTTCCACTTTGCAAGTCTATAAAAGCTTTGATTGATGTAGTATCTCTTCCAGCAGCAAGGAGTTGACCCGCTGACACGGCCCACCGACACTTTGTTGTGCAAAATGTCCTCAGCTCACCTCATTAGTCCAACAAGTCCTGTGAGGAGCGAGCACGCAGCAGTAACAGCCTTAGGCTTTTTTTTAATCATGTGACCTGTGGTGACCGGCTGTGTGGCCACAAATTAGCGTCGCCCGGGCCCGGAATATTATTTGGATTCAGTTTTCCCAGCATGCCGCTGTCATGTTACCCGGTGCCTAATTCCATCTAATTGAGTAACGACAACAAGAGCACATGGCGGGACCACCGCGGCAAGGTCGAGTCCAAACAATCAGCGGCTTCACGCAGGGAAACTGAGTCAAACCTGCACGAAGCACGGAGCACACAGCGGGCCGCCTTTTCAAACCCAATAAATCTTGTCCCCACGCGAGTGGACTGACCCCAACGCGAGTGGACTGACGCTGACTGACTCAACAACTGCTCGGCTCCACTTGCTCACAATTTTTGTATTGTGAATAATACATGAATTTGACTATTTCATTGATTGTTACATATACGCACACTAAAAATAAAACTGTAGATTTTACAGTAAAATACGGGTCACTTGAATTTTACCTGTAAAAAGAGAATCAGTTCCACTATTATTTTACGTAAAAACTGTCAGCTTAGTTGCCATACTTTTACTGTAAAATTTACGATGGTTTTTACAACATATTACTGTAACTCAGGGGTGTAAAACGTGTTTTCATTTTAGGCCTTCTTGAGAGGCCTAAAATAACAGCAAATAATACATATATTTGCCTGCGCATTTGATTATTTCATGACATATTTTTCGGGACATCAACAACGCCCGCTAAATTTTTGAGGAAACTTTTTTTTTTTCCATTAGCCACACCTGACTATAAGTCGCGGAAATATACAGTGCAGAATGTGTTATTTACACACAAAGAGATCTTATAAATGTTTATTTACATACCTTAATTGTTTCCAAACAGTGTCTGTAACACGGCAGTAAAACAGCCGATCAAACAAAACAGAAGTCATCGTCATGGAGCTGGAAAAGCCAGCTCAGCTAAACAGACTCAATAACTCCACGGTGACGTTATGGGGGAATTTGCCGAGGATTTTGTGAAACTGAAACAATACAAAAATAATGCTAATACTAACACAGGCCCTCGTAAACGTGTTAGCATATTAGCTAATGCTAAGGACGCAAGCGTCATTACATTTTGATAGCAAGTAGAAATATGCATGAGAACATAGTAAGTGAGAATTGTTTTAGTTATATTGCAAAATGTTGATTGGAGTGATGAAGAATCCATACGAGTAGAAGACTGAACGACACTTCGGTTGAAAAAAACAAAAAAAAACACTGCCGGTAAATGGAAGGACATTGCAGCACCTGAAGTGAGCAAACTCGTCCAAAAGATGGCGCCGTACCACAAACAATAAAACATAAACTAAAAATCCATAAATTAGCCGCTCTGTCTGGTGTAAGAAAACAGTAGCGGTTATCGTATGGAATTTAAGGTAGATTTTTTACATACGCTGTCAAAACAGATCAGTGGGCAGTAATTTGCAATCAACTATTCTGTACAGTCTTCTTTGTCTAACATTTACGGTGAATGGAACAAACAGTATCACTGTTTTTTAAGGGGGGGAAAATTGCAGGTCTACTGTAAAATGTAGGGTGTTTTTTACAACAGAGTCGGGAAGGGATTCATACGGCCCCATTCCTGGGTGATCATTTCGCAAGGCAGTCTGCTGAAAATGATGGAAAGCACCACTCTCCATCGCAACTGACACTGTGGTCAAAGTTGTAACAGTCACAAACCACATTTTAAGATATTTAACAGTCTACTGCCATCTGGTGGCCAAAGTGGATAGTCTTTGGCATCCGTCCGTCGACGTGAGACGATGGAGTAGCTCCGTTTTGTGTCTCGTCGGCACCTGTGAGAGTGGCTAAATGGTAAATGGGTTATACTTGTATAGCGCTTTTCTACCTTTTTTTAAGGATTAAATAGCCCAACCTGCGAGTGGCAGTCTCTGGTGTACTTGGTGCAGATGTAGGATTGTCGCTTCTCTTCCGTCTTGTACTTCTTTCTGCAAGAGCCACATGTCTCGCATCTTTGTATGTCCGGACACCGCTCCCAAGGCTGATGCCAGGCTGCACGGTCGGCAGCGAGGCACCCCCAATAAGTCTTTGTCTTTCTCGCAAAGAAGACGTAGTCGCCCAACCGATCGTTTGCTTTCCACGAGTTTGCCACACAGTCGGTCCTTTGGGATGCGTCCGGGTTCCATCCCTCGGACACGACCAAGCCAGCGTAGGTGTCTCTCACCGGGGTCGGTGAAGACGCTGGTCAACCCAAGTTGTTGCAGGACTTCCGTGTTTGGCACCTTGTTCTGCCAGCGAATGTTCAGGATGTGCCAAAAGGCATCTTAAGAGGAAGCTGTCCAGTCCCCTCTCCAGCCTCGCGTAGGCGGTCATTGTCTCGCTGCTGTAGAGGAGTGTGCGAAGCACGCAGTTCTCCGTGAGACAAGGGTTGTTCCGGACTCTAGGGTGTAGTTTCACCATAATAACCGCTCACTTCTACATCCAGGGACAGCCAGCTGGAGACGGTGGACAAAGTTGTCAGCAGCCTCCAGCTTGTGGTGTGGTCTGTGCCCTGCGCCAAGACTTGGATCCTCTTAAGGCTGATGGTCAGTCCCAACCCTTTGCACGCCTGAGAGAGCTGTTGACACCGTCTTCCGTGTGCCATGACAAGGCTACATGGTCCGCAAAGAGCAGCTCATGGATGAGCACATCAGTCGCCTTGGTTTTGGGACGGAGGCAGCCGATGTTAAGTAGGCTACCAATCGGCCCTGGTGTGGATGTAGACTCCCTCGCTGCAGTCCTTGAAGGAATATTGGAGGAGCATCGGAAATAATATGGACGCACTCCTTCTTCACACCACTGCAGACTCAGAAGGCCTCAGAGATGGCGCCAGTGAAGCAGACGGTGCTGAGCATGTTCTCGTGGAATGGTGTGATCACAGCAAGTAGCGATTTTCTGAAGAAGCCTGAAAAGTCCGCTCCTGCTGACCAGGTTAAACGCCTTCGTCAGTTCGATGAAGGCGACGTAGAGGGGCATCTTTCGTTCTTGGCATTTTTCTTGCAGTTGGCGCAGCGAGAATTTAATGTCCAATGTTGACCGGCCATCACGGAAGCCACACTGGGACTCTGGGTAGTCACGGCAGGTGGGGGGTTTTAGGTGTGTCAGGACAACATGGACAAAGACCTTTCCCATGATGCTGAGCAGGGAGGTTGCAGTCACTTCTATCCCCCTTGTTCTTGGACAAGGTGATGATGTCCTGAAGAACGTGTCCTTCCTCACAGCATCGGCAAAAGAGTTCGCTTGAGCAGCACAGACTTTCCACTTTTCAGAAGTTCTGCCGGTATGCAGTCACTCCCCAGGGATTTTCCACTGGCAAGACTGTCGATGGCTTTGCTGAGCTTCTCCTCTGTGGGTGCTGAGTCAAGCTCCTCCATGACTGGCAGGTCTGGGACGGCAGCAAGGGCAGAGTCGGTTCTGCGTGGCGTAGAGCTCGAGGTAGTGCTCTACCCAGATGTTTACCCTGGTCGGTGATCACTTCCCCTGGCTTGGACGTGAGGGGGTGGACATAGTGGGAGCTGGGCCGGTTGCTTTCTTGATGCCCTCATGCATCTGCTGCAGTCTGGGTGCTTCTGCAGAGGTCGGCCAACCGGCATTGGACCACGGACCGGTAGTCTGCTGAGATGCTTTACAGGAAGGCTCTAGTGCAGCAAGAGTATGGGGTTGGGGTGTAGTCTTGTATGCCGAAACAATACCTGCCTCTTAGCCATCTCTTTCCAGTGGGACTCAGACCAGTCAGCATTTTGGATGTGGATTGTATACCCCCAATTTGTCACGTTCCATGTGTCCGGTGAACCACGACCAATGGGGCCATACGACTGGTAGAGCAGTACCACTGTTGTTTTTTTTAATCCTGGCAACTGAGCTGCTAGTTTGTTACAGTAATTTTTTTTTACAGTTTTTCCATTTATTGTAATACACCGTAGAAAAAAATACTGTAGCTTTTACAATAAAAAAACAAAGTGGAACCTCAGTGGACAGAATATTACTGTAAAAAAACAGTGGATTTGTCTTTATTTTTATTTAATTTACAGTAATATGCAGTAAAAACACAGTCAATTCCAACGTAAAATCGATTGAAATTTTTACAGTGTAAAAGTCATAAGTCAAGAAGATATTTACGTATTTATTTTTTACAAAAAAAAAAAAAAAAAATTGGAAAATATGATAAAATGGCTTTGGCAAGTTTTGGCTGAGTTTGACACCTGTGTTGTGCAGTTTTTTTTTTTTGTTAGTTTTTTTTTACAACATATTACTGTGAATGGAAAAACGGTACTATTGGTTTTTTTTCAAAATCCTGGGAAACATAGATGACAGATTTTCTTTTTTACCATTTTCCATTTACGGTAATACACCGTAAAAACAACAACGGTAGATTTTACAGTAAAAAAAAGTTGACAGAATATTACTGTAAAAAAACGGTTGGTTTTTAAATGTTTTATTTAATTTACAGTAATATGCTGTAAAAACCTCCGTCAATTTCTCCGTAAAATGTATTGTTTTTTTTACAGTGTATAAGTCATAAGTCAAGCAGCTATTTAAGTATTTATTTTTATTAAAAAAAAAAAAAAATGTTTGTAAGTATAATAAAATGGTTTTGGCAATATTGTATAGTAGTAAAGTCCAGAAAGATTTGCAAAGTCATGCATTTTTTTTTCTTTTTTATTTTAATTAGTAAGAAAATATAAAGGTATTTTGACAGTTCGCAGGCCATATACAATGATGTGGCGTGCCAGATCTGGCCCCCGGGCCTTGAGTTTGACACCTGAATAACACGACACTAACCTAATGTGACAGCAACAAGGTTACATATTTTAATGTTGCACGCATTGTTTGGTTTTCTTCATCTCCCTCCGTCTTGTTCTGTTCCTGGTGTTCCCGTGATGCCGTCTTCCTCCAACACTGACACGGACCACACGTGTGCAGGAATAAGGACGATGGCACTATCCGTCTTTGTCCACGAACGCTGCGACTTTTCGCCTCTCACACCATCCCTTTTATTGATTCCATTTCAGCTTCACGTTTAATAGCACGGAGAGCTCACGGTAGGACACTTAGGTGTTCCTTTAATTATAAAAATGTTGGACCAGCCATTAAATGCATCTGTAGCATTTTGTAAGTGGTGCAATCAATCAGTATTATGGCTACTGCATAGTCCCGCAGAGGCGGCGAGTGCTGCTGCACGCCAAATGTACGCCGCTTGAAGACCTGTGCTTGTTCAGAAGTTTCATTTCAATCATTTGACATTTACACTGCACCCGCACACTAATCACTAACATTTCCACATGTTACAGCCTTATTCCAAAATGGAATACATTTATTTTTGTTCCCAACATTGTATTTATTAAAAATTAAAACCAAAGAAGAAATCCCAATTACTTACACTATATTGCCAAAAGTATTTGGCCACCCATCCAAATGATGAGAATCAGGTGTCCTAATCACAGGTGTATAAAATCAAGCACTTAGGCATGGAGACTGTTTCTAGAAACATTTGTGAAAGAATGGGCCGCTCTCAGTGATTTCCAGCGTGGAGCTGTCATAGGATGCCACCTGTGCAACAAATCCAGTCGTGAAATTTCCTCGCTCCTAAATATTCCAAAGTCAACTGTCAGCTTTATTATAAGAAAAGCGAAGAGTTTGGGAACAACAGCAACTCAGCCACCAAGTGGTAGGCCACGTAAACTGACAGAGAGGTCAGCATAGTGCAAAGACTTTCTGCACAGTCAGTTGCTACAGAGCTCCAAACTTCATGTGACCTTCCAATTAGCCCACGTACAGTACGCAGAGAGCTTCATGGAATGGGTTTCCGCGGCCGAGCAGCTGCATCTAAGCCATACATCACCAAGTCCAATGCAAAGTGTGGGATGCAGTGGACTCTAGAGAAGTGGATACACCTTCTCTGGAGTGACGAATCTCGCTTTTCCATCTGGCAATCTGATCGATGAGTCTGGGTTTGGAGGTTGCCAGGAGAACGCTACATTTCGGACTGCATTATGCCGAGTGTGAAATTTGGTGGAGGAGGAATTATGGTGTGCGGTTGTTTTTCAGGAGTTGGGCTTGGCCCCTTAGTTCCAGTTAAAACAGGGGTGTCAAACTCATTTTAGATCGGGGGCCACATGGAGAAAAATCTACTCCCAGGTGGGCCGGACAGGTAAAATCACGGCACGATAACTTAAAAATAAAGACAAATTCAGATTGTTTTCTTTGTTTAAAAATAGAACAAGAAAATTCTGAAAATGTACAAATCATAATGTTTTTTTGTTTTTTTTTACACTTACATGTTGCGGTTAATAGTATTCTATCTTTATTTGTCGTTATATTTTCTGAATACATTATGTGATAATGTTCATCAGTCAACTCATTGGTGTTGATTTTCAATCTATTACGATAAAAAAATTATATCAAAATCAAATTACAGGATGTCATTCATGTAAGTTTGCTCATTTTCCTTAACTGGTGCACTAACATCATGTGGTTTATTTAATTTTTTTACATATGTAGCATAATCTACAAAGATGCAAATAATTGCTATTGTGACATCTAGTGGACACATTTAGAACAGCAGTTTCTTTCATTCAAAAATTTTGGTTCATTTTTATACTTAGCAAACTCATCCCGCGGGCCGGATAAAACCTGTCCGCGGGCCTGATCCGGCCCACGGGCCGTACGTTTGACACCCCTGAGTTAAAGGAACTTTGAATGCTCCAGGATAACAAAACATTTTGGACAATTCCATGCTCCCAACGTTGTGGGAACAGTGTGGAGCGGGCCCCTTCCTCTTCCAACATGACTGTGCACAAGTGCACAAAGCAAGGTCCTTAAAGCCATGGATGACAGAGTCTGATATGGATGAACTTGACTGGCCTGCACAGAGTCCTGACCTGAACCCAATAGAACATCTTTGGGATGAATTAGAACGGAGACTGAGAGCCACCAACATCAGTGTGTCACCTCACCAATGCGCTTTTGGAAGAATTGTGGAAAATTCCTATAAACACACTCCGCAACCTTGTGGACAGCCTTCCCAGAAGAGTTGAAGCTGTAATAGCTGCAAAAGGTGGACCCGCATCATATTGAACCCTATGGGTTAGGAATGGGATGGCACTTCAAGTTCATATGTGAGTCAAGGCAGGTAGCCAAATACTTTTGGAAATATAGTATACAAAAATCACATGTACTTAGGTGTGCACAGTCTTTGCCGTGAAGATCGACTATGAGCTCAGGTTCATCCTGTTTCAGCCTTGCAATATTCCTTGAAATGAATGTATTCCATTTTGCTATAAAGCCGTAACAGAACAGAAAGTGGACTAACTGAAGCAGTGTGAATACTTTCCTGATGCACTGTAAAATATCAAGGAAACAGCAAAAGCATAAGGGACTAGGTTCTGGGGTTGTAGGGCACTAATAGTATACTTATTGTATGGATTTGATACATTTTTATTGTCATTAAATGATTAATCGAATCAACCACATTTTAATTCAAGCTTTTTTCTAATGGAATAATCAGAGCAGCCCTAATTGAGTTATCTAATTAGTCTCTGTATTCAGTTGTCAGTGTTCATGCTCGAAGCTTCTTCCTTCATTCTGGACACTCTTACTTGATATGTGATACTTTTCAAAATCAGAATCAGAATCAGAAATACTTAATTCATCCCCGAGGGGAAATTAAGATTTTCAGCACAGTCCCATTCAAGATCAGACAAACATTACAGGGAGACAGAACAGGATCAAACATTACAGGGAGACAGAACAGGATCAAACATTACAGGGAGACAGAACAGGATCAAACATTACAGGGAGACAGAACAGGATCGCTGACGGCTCTGCCAACTTCCGGCGGCCCTTACTAAAATGGTGAGAAACAGGTAAACGCTGGGGAGTGGGGAGAAAAAAATAAAAATTCAGGTTAAGCCTGGGCCCTTGGAGAGGGGGTCCAGACTGAGGCCAAGGGAACAAAATCCTCATAGCCATAGCACACATAAGCATGTGTGTACATTAAAGACATTAAAAGAGCAGAGCTGATGCAACCACTCATTTCTACATACATCTATGATTAAAAAGTACAAGAAACATATGCACTGTGGTGGCCTCTGCGGTGTTCCACGCCATCGTCTGCTGGGGCGGGGGAGCATGGCCAGAGACAGGAGCAGACCCAACAAAGCAACCAAGAGAGCCGACTCCACTCTCGGCCGCCCACTAACTCTCGGCCAGTGTCCAGTCCGCATGGATGAGCGAGGATGCGTCTAAGGAGACCGAGGTGTCCGATACCTGCTCACTCCACTGGTTTTGGAATACACCTTTTTCTGCCAGCAGTCCAATGTTGCGTTTGCCTTCCACCTAAACTTGCCCGCACTTCCTGACCGTGACACTTTTTCTGTCATGGTCAACGTCCACTATTTTTTCTACTGAGCATCCAAGAGAAGTTGAATTTCTTGTTTAATCACAGAAATGAGGGCCTTTTGACTTTGGACGTTCCAATGCACGGACATTCGGTGCGTTTGTTGCTCTCCGAAACCAACGGAATTGTACAGGAAACTGCCTGCTCTGGACACAAAATGGACTCTTGAGAGAAGTGGAGTGTTGTGTGCTCGTCGATTCTTCCAGTCAAAGACGTTGAAGACATCGAGCTAATCGCAGTCAGTCAGTCAGGCCTTGGTGTATCGACTAATTCAAGGTACCCTAGAGCTGGCACACATGATTGAAGGGTGAGCAGAGCTGTGGACACTCAAGACTTTTGTGGTTTCTGTACTAAACCGCAAGCTGCATAACATCTTGGAGAGGCGAAATTATGATCAATTTAAGAGCCAAAACAGACAACCTGAGCACAGAAACCATTGGAATGTGTCTGGCCGCCTGAACCAAAACAATCCTGATCTAATTAGGCTCCCTCTGCATTGGCCTTGACAGGGTCATGCAGAAACCACCCCAGCAAGACCATGGCAAGTAAGACATTTTGAATCCCTTCTCCCTTTTCAAAGAAACCTGGGATGTTGACTCTGTTCCAAGGCGCTGAACGAGGCAACATCTCAGCTTATGGCCAAAACACGCACCCATGGACTACTACTAAACTCTCTGACACGCCTTTGCAGTTATTTTGTTGTACAGAACCCAAAACCAGTGAAGTTGTCACGTTGTGTAAATGGTAAATAAAAACAGAATACAATGATTTGCAAATCCCTTTCAACTTATATTCAATTGAATAGACTGCAAAGACAAGATATGTAACGTTCGAACTTGAAAACTGTTATTTTTTGCAAATATTACCTCATTTGGAATATGATGCCTGCAACATAATTCAAAAATCTAGCACAAGTGGCAAAAAAGACTGGGAAATTTGAGGAATGCTCATCAAACACTTATTTGGTGAACCGGCTAATTGGGAACAGGTGGGTGCCATGATTGGGTATAACAGCAGCTTCCATGAAATGCTCAGTCATTCACAAACAAGGATGGGGCGAGGGTCACCACTTTGTGAACATATGCGTGAGCAAAATGTTTAGGAACAACATTTCTCAACCAGCCATTGCAAGGAAATTAGGGATTTCACCATCTAGGGTCCGTAATATCATCAAATGGTTCAGAGAATCTGGAGAAATCACTCCACATAAGCGATGATATTACGTACCTTGGATCCCTCAGGTGGTGCTGCATCAAAAAGCGACATCAGTGTGTAAGGGACATCACCACATGGGCTCAGGAACACTTCAAAAAACCACTGTCAGTAACTGCAGTTGGTCGCTACATCTGTGAGTGCAAGTTAAAACTCTCCTATGCAAAGTGAAAGCCATTTATCAACAACACCCAGAAATGCTTCGATGGGCTTGAGCTCATCTAAGAAGGACTGATGCAAAATGGAAAAGTGTTCTGTGGTCTGATGAGTCCAAATGTCAAATGTTTTTTGGAAACTGTGGATGTTGTGTTCTCCGGACCAAAGAGGAAAATAACCATCCGGACTGTTCTAGGCGCAAAGTTGAAAAGCCAGCATCTGTGATGGTATGGGGGTGTATTAGTGTCCAAGACATGGGTAACTTACACATCTGTGAAGGCACCATTAATGCAGAAAGGTACATACAGGTTTTGGAGCAACATATGTTGCCATCCGAGCAACGTTATCATGGACGCCCCTGCTTATTTCAGCAAGACAATGTCAAGCCACGTGTTACAAACAGCATGGCTTCGTAGTAAAAGAGTGCGGGTACTGGACTGGCCTGCCTGTAGTCCAGACCTGATGCAATATGAAGGCTAAAATAGCAGAAGGGAGACTGTTGAACAACTTAAGCTGTACATCAAGCAAGAATGGGAAAGAATTCCACTTCAAAAATGTGTCTCCTCAGTTCCCAAACCTTTACTGAGTGTTGTTAAAAGGAAAGGCCATGTAACACAGTGGTAAACATGCCCCTTTGACAACATTTTTGCAATGTTTTGCTGCCATTAAATTCTAAGTTAATGATTATTTGCAAAAAAAAATTAGGTTTCTCAGTGTGAACATGAAATATGTTGTCTTTGCAGTCTATTCAATTGAATATAAGTTGAAAAGGATTTGCAAATCATTGTATTCTCTTTTTATTTACCATTTACACAACGTGACAACTTCCCTGCTTTTGGCTTTTGTATTTTTCAAGTGCAAGGACAACAAAGTTGTATTCTATTCTACTCTAAAAGAGCATTTATTGAAGATCCCCCAGAAGCCGCCACGTCACGGCTGATAACACCCTTGGACATGTCCTGTGGTGAGAGATCGGCCTCTTCATGTGATAACAGCGGTTTTCACACATGGCCGGCCAAAATGTCTGACACTGAAGCAGGGATAGAAGGCAGTCGGTCGAGCATAGCGGCGGGCGCTAACCACTTCAGAATAGAACCTTTCATCTCACTGCTGAGTGCTGAGAAACGCTATTCAAGGTCCAAATGGTGCAGCAGTCCAACAAAATAAAACTCCACAGGATTTCAGGATTCCAAGCTCATACATTGAGAGACATGTCGAAAAGAGCTAAATGAATTTTGATATTCTACTCCCTTCTTTTAAGTGTTGGCGCTCTTGCTCATTGTTTTGGATCACATGTTTGCACATTGTGCAAACATCACTCTCTGTTTAGGAATAATATCAGTCGCTCCAAGGAAATGCCCTTTGGCGACAACAGCGTGGCAATTGGAGGCCTATCCTAAAGTTCCTATTTGGAGTCAAATTGTGAAAGAGAAATTGCTTTTTGTTGCCGATGCATTTTTTTTGCGCATTTGCATGCAATTGTTTGGTGCGGACAGGAAGTGATCGCCTACATTAGCAGTTTGGACGAGTGCCCTCAGAGAGAAGACGGATACAAGCGGCAATGGAGAGTGGGGGTAAAATCATCCATAATACATGGAATGGGCGACACGTGGTGTTGAAAATACTTGCGTTTTTCTCCTTCAGCTGTATACACCAGGCCGGGGCCTATATAATACATTTTGCTCGAGCATACACTACCGTTCAAAAGTTTGGGGTCACCCAAACAATTTTGTGGAATAGCCTTCATTTCTAAGAACAAGAATAGACTGTCGAGTTTCAGATGAAAGTTCTCTTTTTCTGGCCATTTTGAGTGTTTAATTGACCCCACAAATGTGATGCTCCAGAAACTCAATCTGCTCAAAGGAAGGTCAGTTTTGTAGCTTCTGTAACGAGCTAAACTGTTTTCAGATGTGTGAACATGATTGCACAAGGGTTTTCTAATCATCAATTAGCCTTCTGAGCCAATGAGCAAACACATTGTACCATTAGAACACTGGAGTGATAGTTGCTGGAAATGGGCTTCTATACAACTATGTAGATATTGCACCAAAAACCAGACATTTGCAGCTAAAATAGTCATTTACCACATTAGCAATGTATAGAGTGTATTTCTTTAAAGTTAAGACTAGTTTAAAGTTATCTTCATTGAAAATAAGGACATTTCAATGTGACCCCAAACTTTTGAACGGTAGTGTATATTGACCTACAAATTATTGCCAATAAACGATATTATGTCAACACTATTTTGAGAGCAAATTAACCACTGATGTAAATGATAAATGTAAATGTGAAAAAAAAACGTGTATTTCTCATATTTTTACATTAGAATTGGAATGCAAACTTTTAAATACATATAAAAACTTAAATTATAAAAAAAATAAAAATATATCTACATATATTTATATATATATATATATATATATATATATATATATATATATATATATATATATATATATATATATATATATATATATTGTGGTACGCCACAGAATCCCATTGTTACTGTTCAAACTGTGTGTAGTGTTGCAGTGGCCAAGCATACTTAATATACTTCTGCCCTGTTTAGCCCTCCAACGCTACTGTAATTTAATATTGGTCGTTATGGTGGTACT
The DNA here is from genome assembly GCF_033978785.1 of Entelurus aequoreus. Classification (NCBI taxonomy): domain Eukaryota; kingdom Metazoa; phylum Chordata; class Actinopteri; order Syngnathiformes; family Syngnathidae; genus Entelurus; species Entelurus aequoreus. The sequence continues at coordinate 34,940,408 of NC_084752.1, read as the reverse complement.
TGGTGGAAAAAAATACCCTATTTTTCGGACTATAATGCACACTTAAAATCATTTAATTTTCTCAAAAATGGGCAGTGCGCCTTATAACCCGGTGCGCCTAATGTACGGCGAAATTCTGGTTGTACTTACCAACCTCGAAGCTATTATTTTTGGTGCATGGTGTAATGATAAGTGTGACCAGTAGATGTCAACACTATTTTGAAAGCAAATTAACCACAGATGTAAATGATAAATGTAAATGTGAAAAAAAACGTGTATTTCTCATATTTTTACATTAAAATTGGAATGCAAACTTTTAAATACATATAAAAACTTAAATTATAAAAAAAATAAAAATATATCTACATATATTTATATATATATATATATATATATATATATATATATATATATATATATATATATATATATATATATATATATATATATATATATATATATATATATATATATATATATATATATATACATACACACATAATATACACATACATATACATATATACATACACACATAATATACACATACATATACACATACAGAAGTGGGTAAGCACAGCCAGAATATATGCCGTACATTAGGCGCACCGGGTTACAAAGCGCACTGTCTATTTTTGAGAAAATGAAAGGATTTTAATTGCGCCTTATAGTCCGAAAAATACATTACTCAATGTTGCTGTCAGCTTTTTGTTATGTTTCGGAAAGAGTGTAAACGGCACAGACACAAGGGGGCATAGTAGCTCTAGTATTTATTATATATATATATATATATATATATATATATATATATATATATATATATATATATATATATATATATATATATATATATATATATATATATATATATATACATATATATATATATATATATATATATATATATATATATATATATATATATATATATATATATATATATATATATATATATATATATATATATATATATATATATATATATATGTCTTAATTGGATTATCCAAAAAAAAAAAATAGTGCTCGATATATATATATATATATATATATATATATATATATATATATATATATATATATATATATATATATATATATATATATATATATATATATATATATATATATATATATATATATATATATATATATATATATATAAATAAAATAATCAAACAATAATATAACTAAAATTAGAGAATTAAGTGTGACAAAAATTTAAATGTGTGTGTGTGTGTGTGTGTGAGACTATGTGTGGAATTAACTGTTGTCCGTTACCGTGAGTGTTGAGCGAATCTTTCGTCAGACCAGAGGGGCAAGGCGAGAAGGCAGTCCGTGGGCAAGCAAGCGGTCGGGGGCTGGAGAGAAGCAACGAGGTCCGTGTCCATGCAGGGGGGTCGAGGATCGAGGGAGGCAGTCCAAAGTCCAGAGGGAAGTCGAGGCACGCAGCTCGATCACGGAAGACATGGGAAATACTGCGGGAAACACAAGGGACATAAGACACGGGAACTGGGAAGACACAGAGAGAGATCAGGTACGCGGGCGGGAAGCCAGAGGGATGCTTACTACGGGAACAGATGGTTACGTTCTAGCCCGGAACGCAGGTCTGTACTGGCTTAAGAAGCCGAGGGAGATCCTCAACCACAGGTGCGCTAAATGCTGATTGCTTGCAGCTGCTTGCTGCCGCCGGAGTGACGCGTGCAGGAGAAGAGCGCGAGGCTCATTGACACTTTTTAAACAATAATGGCTGTGTTGCTATTTTCAGTAGCTATTACACCTATCCAAGCTGTACACGACTACTCTAAAGTGAGTAGGTTTATGTACGAGTACTGAACATGCAAAACACAGCTGCTGTCTAGTGATAACATGTCGATTAGAGATTGCACACCAAATATTAAGCCATTGTAATAATTATAATTCATAAGAATGAGGCAAATTCGCATGGAAAAAAGAAACCTTTGAAATGCAGCGCTCCTTTAACAATCCCTTCTTCATTTCCCTCTCCCGGGGAGTCCGCATGTCTCCGGGGGGCCGCCTCTTCAGAACAAAAAAATAATAATGAACTCTTTAGCCTACACAAATGCAGCGCAAGACTTCCCTGCTTTGTTTTCTTTTTAATCGATCGGAGACCAAAAAAAAGCGCAGAGTCACTCATTTCTGCCGGGGGAGAGAAACATTTCTGACGGCTTTCTCGGCCCCCAGACGTGTGGAAATAATTTTGACAGTGGGAGAGGTTGAAGGAGCTCGGAGGTGCACACTGTGGATTCTCTTTAGAGCCCATGCAAAAAGGAATTGTGAATGTAGCTCCTGCATGATTAATGCACAACTTGTTTCACAGATGTTTCTCCAGACATTTTCTGCCTCATGAAACAGCGGGCATGACTTTTTAATAAGGCAACATCTCCTGTTGTCGCCAGGATAGCTGGTGGAGCCCGTCAGGGTGGCTTTGATGTGAGCGCTGACAGATAGATGCCTAAGCCGGGATGACAGCGTAAAAGCGAGGCCAACACAATGCAAAAATGCCGCGGCCCAGGCACTAATGCCTCGGCGCAGCAGCTCCATCCGCTCCCTGCGTCTCCACGGGCATCCTGCTCACAACCACGTCTGCACAAAGGAGTTTAGAGCATTAAAATGTCCTTTATTCTGCAGGGAATGTCAATGTCGGAGTTCTTCCGTGCTTATTGTGTGACGCGACACTGGAAGATCGCCGGGACGAAAACTACCATGATAACCATGAAACGGGAAATTGAGTCCTGGCTGCTCAGTACAATATGGCTTAATCCAGTGGTCCCCAACCACCGTGCTGCGGCCCGGTACCGGTCCGTGGACCGATTGGTACCGGGCCGCACAAGAAATTAAAGGCCTACTGAAATGAATTTTTTTTATTTAAACGGGGATAGCAGATCCATTCTATGTGTCATACTTGATCATTTCGCGATATTGCCATATTTTTACTGAAAGAATTTAGTAGAGAACAACGACGATAAAGTTCGCAACTTTTGGTCTCTGATTAAAAAAAGCCTTGCCAAGTAGCGTGACGACACCGGAGGAAGGGCTGCTCACATCGGCACATTGTTTACACCAGCAGCGAGAGCGATTCGGACCGAGAAAGCGACGATTACCCCATTAATTTCAGCGAGGACGAAAGATTTGTGGATGAGGAACGTGAAAGTGAAGGACTGGCGTGCAGTGCAGAACGTATCTTTTTTCGCTCTGACCGTAACTTATTGGATTCCACACTCTCTCCTTTTTCTATTGTGGATCACGGATTTGTATTTTAAACCACCTCGGATACTATATCCTCGTGAAAATGAGAGTCGAGAACGCGAAATGGACATTCACAGTGACTTTTATCTCCACGACAATACATCGGTGAAGCACTTTAGCTACTGAGCTAACGTGATAGCATCGGGCTTTACTGCATATAGAAACAAAACAAATAAGTCCCTGACTGGAAGGATAGACAGAAGATCAACAATACTACCAAACTCTGGACATGTAAATACACGGTTAATGCTTTCCAGCTTGGCGAAGCCTAGCAATGCTGTTGGTAGCGACGCCATTGAAGCTAACTTAGCTACGGAACCTCGACAGAGCTATGCGAAAAACATTAGCTCTGCACCTACGCCAGCTCTCATCTGCTCATCACGATCCGTGCTCACCTGCGTTCCAGCGATCGACGGTACGACGAAGGACTTCACCCGATCACCGATGCGGTTGGCGGCCCGGAGACGGAGGAAATCAAGGTGAGGTCGTTCGGCTAGCGCCTCTGCTATCCTCAAAGTCCTCCTGGTTGTGTTGCTGTAGTCCGCCGCTAATACACCGATCCCACCTACAACTTTCTTCTTTGCAGTCTCCATTGTTCATTAAACAAATTGCAAAAGATTCACCAACACAGATGTCCAGAATACTGTGGAATTTTGAGATGAAAACAGAGCTTTTTGTATTGGATTCAATGAGCTCCGAATACTTCCGCTTCAACAGTTGACGTCACGCGCAAACGTCATCATATCGAAACGTTTTCAGCCGTAAGTTTGCCGGGAAACTTAAAATTGCACTTTATAAGTTAACCCGGCCGTATTGGCATGTGTTACAATGTTACGATTTCATCATTGATATATAAACTATCAGACTAGTAGTGGGTTTCAGTAGGCATTTGAAAATGTTTTATTAAATCAACATACATTTTTATTAAATCAACATAAAAAACACAATATATACATTATATATCAATATAGATCAATACAGTCTGCAGGGATACAGTCCGTAAGCACACATGATTGTATTTCTTTATGACAAAAAAAATAAAAAATACCATAAACCCCCCACTCCCCGGTTCGTGGGTCAAATTTTCAAGCGTTGACCGGTCCGCAGCTACAAAAAGGTTGGGGACCACTGGCAAAATGGACACGATGGTCAAGCATTTTGAGCAAAGGGAGAGTTTGAGCAGAAAATGTCGTATAGCTGTCCTGTTCTGGGGTGTTCAAGTCGTTCAAATAGAGAAGAAAGATCTTCCAAGGAGTCCCCAAAGAAGTGGTTCATAAGGTAATAAGATCAGGGGGAAAAAGGAAATGTCTCTTAAAAATATCACTTTCATCATCATGGTCGTGTCTGCAGAGATCACTTTCTAAATAATAATAATGGATTAGTTTTATATCGTGCTTTTCTAAACACTCAAAGCTCTTTACAGAGAAGTGAGAACCCATCATTCATTCACACCTGGTGGTGGTAAGCTACTTTCGGAGCCACAGCTGCTCTGGTGTAGACTGACGGAAGCGTGGCTGCAATTTGCGCCTACGGCCCCTCCGACCACCACCTATCATTCATTCATCATTCATTCAGCAGTGTGAGCGGCACCGGGGGTAAGGGTGAAGTGTCCTGCCCAAGGACACAACGGCAGCGATTTGGATGGTAAGAGGCGGGGAGCGAACCTGCAACCCTCAGGTTTCTGGCACGGCCGCTCTACCCACTACGCCATGCCGCCCCCAAATAAAAGTTTTTTTTTTAATATTTGATTTGTTTGAGAAACTCTCTGTGGTGCAATCGAGTTTATTCTCTACTAGGCTTGTACGGTATACCGGTACTAGTATAGTATCACGGTACCAATGAATCAAAAACGGTACTATACTCTGTTTGAAAAATACCGGTTCCCCCTTCTTTTTTTTTGAAGGCATGACGGCGCGTCGTCACGTCGTGACATTGCTGGTTTTACAAGCAGAGGTGTCACGGCACGTGCACAAACCCGCATGTCATCTGCGGCAAGCTCTGCATCCGCTGGAAGTGCGCCAGGACACGCCCCTGCTCGCTCTGGCCGCAAAGACTTAGACTTGGCCGTAGACTTCCTTTATTTGACATTCAAATGAGAACTTTACAGTACAGATAAGAACAACATTTTGTTGCATTAGCTGGTTGTAGTGCAGGGTAAAGAAGCAATAAGGTGCATGAATAAATAAATAGATTACTGTACAGATAAATATATTCCACTTTTGCAGATGCATCCACGTTTATGGATGTATGTTATATTGTCTTTATATTCCAGCCACTTAATCCGTTTTGGGGGGAATTGAGAGGATTATTATTAGAGATGTCCGATAATATCGGTCTGCCGATATTATCGGCCGATAAATGCGTTAAAATGTAATATCGGAAATTATCGGTATCGTTTTTTTTATTATCAGTATCGTTTTTTTAATTTTTTTTATTTATTTTTTATTAAATCCACATAAAAAACACAAGATACACTTACAATTAGTGCACCAACCCACCCCATTTACACTCATTCACACTCATTCACATAAAAGGGTTGTTTCTTTCTGTTATTAATATTCTGGTTCCTACATTATGTATCAATATATATCAATACAGTCTGCAAGGGATACAGTCCGTAAGCACACATGATTGTGCGTGCTGCTGGTCCACTAATAATACTAACCTTTAACAGTTAATTTTACAAATCTTCATTAATTACTAGTTTCTATGTAACTGTTTTTATATTGTTTTACTTTCTTTTTTATTCAAGAAAATGTTTTTAATTTATTTATCTTATTTTATTTGATTCATTTTTTTAAAAAGTACCTTATCTTCACCATACCTGGTTGTCCAAATTAGGCATAATAATGTGTTAATTCCACGACTGTATATATCGGTTGATATCGGTATCGGTTGATATCGGTATCGGAAATTAAAGAGTTGGACAATATCGGCATATCGGATATCGGCAAAAAGCCATTATCGGACATCCCTAATTATTATGATGCGTTCAAGAGTCTTACGGCCTGAGTGAAGAAGCTGTTACAGAACCTGGAGGTTCTGCTACGGAGGCTGCAGAACCTCTTTCTAGAGTCCAGCAGTGAAAACAGTCCTTGGTGGGGGTGGGAGGAGTCTCTGCAGATTTTCTGAGCCCTGGTCAGGCAGCTGCTTTTTTAGCGATCTCCTGGATCAGGAGTCCTGATGATCTTTTCCGCCGTCCTCACCACTCTCTGGAGAGACTTCCAGTCTGAGGCACTACAGGCTCCAGTCCAGACAGAGATGCAGTTGGTCAGCAGGCTCTCTATAGTGCCTCTGTAGAATGTGCTGAGAATGGGGGGAGGGAGCTGTAATCTTTTCATCCCATGCAACAAGTGCATGCGCTGCTGAGCTCTTTTTACAAGAGCTCCGGTGTGTAGGGACCAAGTCATATTGTCAGTTATCTGCACCCCCAGGAACTTGGTGCTGCTTACCATCTCCACTGCAGTGCCGTCGATGAAGAGTGGAGTGTGGCTGGACTGGTGCTTCCTGAAGTCGACGATGATCTCCTTGGTCTTGTTGACATTCAGGACCAGGTTGTTGGTTCTGCACCAGTCAACCAAATGTTTCACCTCCTCCCTGTAGTCCATGTCGTTGTTGTCACGGATGAGGCCCACTACTGTCGTGTACTTCACAATGTGGTTAGTAGTGGACCTGGCGCAGCAGTCATGGGTCATCAACGTGAACAGCAGCGGACTCAGGACGCAGCCCTGGGGGGAGCCGGTGCTCAGGCAGATGGCACATGAGGTGTTGTCGCCCACTCTCACAGATTGGGGTCTGTCTGTGAGGAAGTCAAGCAGCCAGTTACATAGGGGGGTACTGAATCCATAGGGGGGTACTGAAAAAGCGGCAGGCAATCGGTAATCAGCGCACCTGGGACCAATGAGGGCAGGCAGCATAAAGACCAGCGGACCCGAAGATCCTGTGCCGTAACGTAGTACACTATTTGTAGTAAGCATCCCGTGTCTGGCTTCCCTCCCTCGTACTTGCTCTCTCTCTGTGACTTCCCTGTTCCCATGTTTTATGTCCGTTGTGTCTACCGCTGTACTTCCCCTGTCTTCCGTGATCGAGCTGTGTGCCTCGACTTCCCACTGGATTCCCGACTGCCTTCCCCGATCCTCGACCCCCCGTTGCTTCTCCTTCTCGCCTTGCCCCTTTGGTCTGACGAAGGATTTATCCAACACGATCATACAACAAACCCTGGTAACATGTACACGGTTAATTCTACACATCGTTTTGCACCTATCACTTAGAGTAGCATACACATCCCACACATTCATCAAGAGGTTAAATAAACCTGCTGTGGTGTCGTCTCCTTTCCCTGCCGTACTTGACAAGAGGAGCATGTTTAGCAGTGCACACACACGGAATACTTACAAGCAGACGCGGTGTGGAGACAGAAAAGGGAGAATGGACGCATTTTGGTGTAAAAAGTAAAGATAAAGGTGAAGTTATAACACTGAAACACCCTCAGGAAGTGCTTTAAGACATGGCTAGCTAGCTAGCGGCTAACATCCATCTGCAGTCGGCAGTGTTTTAGCTACTTCTAAATCACTAATCCTCGTCTCCATGGCGACAAATAAAGTAAGTTTCTTACATGTACCATTATCACTGGAGGACGTGGAATAGCTAAACATGCTTCACTACACACCGTAGGAGGATATAATAGCTCACCGGCGTCACAATGTAAACAAATGCCATGGGTGGATCTACACCTGACATCCACTGTAATGATACCAAGTACAAGAGTGTATCTAGTCGATACTACTATGATTACATTGATATTTTTTATCATCACAAAATCTTTATTCTTTTTTTTTAATTTTTTAAATTCATATTGGACACGTGAGGACTTAAATTATGACCAATGTATGATCCTGTATCGCATCGAAATGTGTGGTATCATCCAAAACTAATGTAAAGTATCAAAGAAGAGAAGAATAAGTGATTATTACATTTGAACAGAAGTGCAGATAGAACATGTTAAAACAGAAATGAAGCAGATATTAACAGTAAATGAACAAGTAGATGAATAATAAATGTTTACAGTTTGTCCCTCATAATGACAAAATAATAGGTGTATAAATGACACAATATGTTACTGCATACGTCAGCAGACTAATTAGGAGTCTTTGTTTGTTTACTTACTACTAAAAGACAAGTTGTCTAGTATGTTCACTATTTTATTTAAGGACTAAATTGCAATATTAAACATATGTTTCATGTACCGTACGTTTTTTTGTTAAAATAAAGCCAATAAATGCAATTTTTTTGTTGTCCCCTTTATTTAGAACAACATGGAAAAGTATCGAAATACATTTTAGTACCGGTACCAAAGTATTGGTATCGAGACAACCCTATTCTCTACTATATTAGTAGTGTTTGAGAGCAGAATTAAACATTGAGAAAGGATAAGCGATCGCATCGTGGGCCGGCATAGCTCGGTTGGTAGAGTGGCCGTGCCAGCAACTTGAGGGTTCCAGGTTCGATCCCCGCTTCTGCCATTCTAGTCACTGCCGTTGTGTCCTTAGGCAAGACACTTTACCCACCTACTCCCAGTGCCACCCACACTGGTTTAAATGTAACTTAGATATTGGCTTTCACTATGTAAAGCGCTTTGAGACACTAGAGAAAAGCGCTATATAAATATAATTCACACTAATTCACAATTCACATTGTGTTCTTTTGTGGTTGCCATGCCTAAATAAAACTAGAAGACCTAACTCTTCCGGGACGCTATAAAATACACCCCCGCTACCACCAAACCCAGTGAAGTTGTCACGTTGTGTAAATTGTAAATAAAAAGAGAATGCAATCATTTGCAAATCCTTTTCAACTTATATTCAATTGAATAGACTGCAAAGACAACATATTTCATGTTCACACTGGTAAATCATTAATTTTGAATTTAATGGCAGCAACACATTGCAAAAAAGTTGTCACAGGGGCATTTTTACCACTGTGTTACATGGCCTTTCCTTTTAACAACACTCAGTAAAGGTTTGGGAACTGAGGAGACACATTTTTGAAGTGGAATTCTTTCCCATTCTTGCTTGATGCACAGCTTAAGTTGTTCAACAGTCTCCCTTCTCATATTTTAGCCTTCATATTGCACCACACATTTTCAATGGGAGACAGGTCTGGACTACAGGCAGGCCAGTCTAGTACCCGCATTGTTTTACTATGAAACTACGCTGTTGTAACACGTGGCTTGGCATTGTCTTGCTGAAATAAGCAGGGGCGTCCATGATAACGTTGCTTGGATGGCAACATATGTTGCTCCAAAAGCTGTATGTACATTTCAGCATTAATGGCACCTTCACAGATGTGTAAGTTACCCATGTCTTGGGCACTAATACACCCCCATACCATCACACATGCTGCCTTTTACACTTTGCGCCTATAACAATCCGGATGGTTCTTTTCCTCTTTGGTCCAGAGGACACGAAGTCCACAGTTTCCAAAAACAATTTGAAATGTGGACTCGTCAGACCACAAAACATTTTTCCACTTTGCATCAGTCCATCTTAGCTGAGCCCAGCGAAGCCGGCGGCGTTTCTGGGTGTTGTTGATAAATGGCTTTCGCTTTGCATAGTAGAGTTTTAACTTGCACTTACAGATGTAGCGACACACTGTAGTTACTGACAGTGGTTTTCTGAAGTGTTCCTGAGCACATGTGGTGATGTCCTTTACATACTGATGTCGCTTTTTGATGCAGTACCGCCTGAGGGATCGAAGGTCACGACCTTTTGATGAAATCACGCACCGTAGATGGTGAAATCCCTTAATTCCTTGCAATAGCTGGTTGAGAAATGTTGTTCTTCAACAATTTGCTCAGGCATTTGTTGACAAAGTGGTGACCCTCGCCCCGTCCTTGTTTGTGAATGACTGAGCATTTCATGGAAGCTGCTTTTACACCCAATCATGGCACCCACCTGTTCCCAATTAGCCTGTTCACCTGTGGGATGTTCCAAATAAGTCTTTGATGAGCATTCCTCAACTTCCTCAGTCTTTTTTGTCACTTGTGCCAGCTTTTTTGAAACATGCCGCAATCATCAAATTCCAAATGAGCTAATATTTGCAAAAAAACTTATGTATCTTGTCTTTGCAGTCTATTCAATTGAATATAAGTTGAAAAGGATTTGCAAATCATTGTATTCTCTTTTTATTTACCATTTACACAATGTAACAACTTCACTGCTTTTGGCTTTTGTGTTTTATGGAGGGATGTAGTTAATCATAGAAATGGCACCCAATGTTATTAAAAAAAGTATTGATTTTGAAACGAGAATCGATTCTGAATGGAATCGTGCGGTGGCCAAAGATTCACAGCTTCTATTCTACATTGACCACCCTCAATGTGTGCTAATCGAATAACGAGTTTCACTGTCAAGTGCTTTGGGTGTTTAGAAAGGTGCTTCATAAATTCTAATCAATTTTTATTATTATTATCAGTCTTTCCTTAGAATTAGCTTCCGCCCATTACCGTCCCCTTTCTGTCTCCTCCCATATTAAATGTGTTGTGCTTTGTAATTAGACGTCTGCTATCAGTGCAGACGGAATTAACTTGTTCACAGCTAACCGCTTAGCGAGAGCAAAAAAACATTTTACTCATACTGTAAATGAGTAAAATACATTTTGGATGAATATAACTTTCATTTGAATTCAAGACAGCCAAAGAAGCTTTTATGTCCTCAAGAAAATGTAAAAGTGCTTTTGATGACGTGTCACCTTTTCTTTTAGAGAGTGATGCAAGAGTGTGCGTCATTAGCATATAGCTGTTTTATATATATATATATATATATATATATATATATATATATATATATATATATATATATATATATATATATATATATATATATATATATATATATATATATATATATATATATATATGTATGTGTGGGAAAAAATCACAAGACTATTTCATCTCTACAGGCCTGTTTCATGAGGGTTTCCTCAATCATCAGGAAATTTTAATGGAAGCATTCACATACCGTGGTTTATGTAGGGCACAGAGCGGGTGGGTACAGGCAGGCGTAGGGGCGTGGTGATTGGCTCATGTGTTACCTAGGAGGTGTTTCCTTCTGTGACGGCATGCTGATACAATTTCGCTGCGCTTGTTGAGGGATGACAAGTCTGGGCGGTATATAATGAACAGTTTCTCTTTTAAGCATAGGTTGCATCTTTTATTACCACTGTTGTAAGGTGTGCTGGATGCAAGAATTTGCCATGTTATCGAATATTCAACATTATTGTCTTTGAGGTTCCAAATGTGTTTACTGAGTTCTGTAGTGTTCCGCAAGCTTTTGCTTCTGAACGAGGCTTTGTGATTGTTCCATCTGGTTTTGAATGCTCCCTCAGTTAATCCTAAATATGTGTCGGATGTGTTAATGTCCTTGCATGTTACTTTTGCTTGGTAAACGACTGATGGTTGTAGGCACCCCCCGTTGAGAGGGCAATCAGGTTTCTTGCGGCAGTTACAGCCTTTGTCGGTTTTGGAGTCGTTCTGCCTGGTGGTGGACGGCTTCTTTTCAATTGATTTATTGTGGTTTGAAATTATTTGTCGTATGTTGTTTATTAAGATTAAAAGTCACACACACACTCATGCAGCTGTAGCTCAATTTAATGTTGTTCTTGTTGAATACTTTTCTTAGGGTGTTGCCTTTGGGGAAGTGTTTGTCGATCAGGGTGAGGAATTTGTGGCCAATATTAGTTGAGACGGTTTTGCTGTATGGGGAGTTGTACCAGATAATGTTGTTTCGTTTTCTGCTCCTTTTTGGTTGGTTTCCTGGCGTGGTGACTCACAACTTGAAGTAACATCCCATTCCTAACCCACAGGGTTCAATATGATGTGGGTCCACCTTTTGCAGCTATTACAGCTTCAGCTCTTCTGGGAAGGCTGTCCACAAGGTTGTGGAGTGTGCTTATAGGAATTTTCCACCATTCTTACAAAAGCGCATTGGTGAGGTCACACACTGATGTTGGTGGAGAAGGCCTGGCTCTCAGTCTCCTTTCTAATAAATCCCAAAGGTGTTCTATCGGGTTCAGGTCAGGACTCTGTGCAGGCCAGTCAAGTTCATCCACACCAGACTCTGTCATCCATGTCTTTTTGGACCTTGCTTTGTGCACTGGTGCACAGTCATGTTGGAAGAGGAAGGGGCCCGCTCCAAACTGGTCCCACAAGGTTGGGAACGTGGAATTGTTCAAAATGTTTTGGTATCCTGGATCATTCAAAGTTCCTGTGGAGGGGGGCGTGGTCGGCGCGCCTCCTGCGGGAAGGGAGTGTGTATGGCCCAGCTTTGAGCTGAGCTGACAGCAGCGTCCGAGGCCATGAGGGGGAGCGAGGAGCAAACACACACGAGCGAGCAGGAGGCCGCGAGCGAAATAGACCAAGAACATTGCACAACATAAAAATAAAAGACTTGTTGAACCCTGGACTTGGGTTCACGAGGATTCTGTCAGTCCCAGAGGAACCCACACATAAAGACGTCCACATCTGGTGCCCAAGGCACTGAGGACCGGAGATGTCAGCACCAAACCCTTTAACGGCACGTGACAATTTGCTCCGGGCCCAGGAACGTCAGCAACGCCTGTATAACAGGGGGACGCAGCTAAGAACATTTTCACCGGGAGAGAAAGTGCTTGTATTACTCCAGACGTCCAGCTCTAAATTACTCGCCAAGTGGCAAGGACCCTTTGTGGTCACACAAAGTGAATGATGTGGTTTACGAGGTCCGGCGTTCGGACCGGGGCGGAGACATCCAAATTTACCATCTCAACCTCCTGAAAGCATGGAAGGAGGCGGAGCCTGTTTCCATGGTGACAGTGGTCGAGGAGGGCGAGGAGTTTGGGCCGGAGATCCCGCGCTCCGCCCAGCCCTCCCTCCTCCTCTGTGATAATCAGCTCACGTTAGCACAGAGAGCCGATGTTGCCAGGCTGCAGCAGCGCTTTTCTGATGTGTTCTCCCCCCGACCTGGCCGCACGAACCTCATCCAACATCACATTGAGACCAGCCCGGGTGTGACGGTGCGGTCTCGGCCCTACAGGCTGCCCGGACACAAACGCAAAGCGGTTCGGTAAGAATTAAAATCTATGCTGGAGTTAGGGGTAATAGAAGAATCCCACAGTGCGTGGTGCAGCCCCATCGTTCTGATAGGGAAGAAGGATGGGTCCGTGCGTTTCTGTGTGGATTACCACAAGGTGAATGAAGTGTCACGTTGTGACGCTTACCCGAAGCCCCGGGTCGACGAGCTCCTGGATCGGCTAGGCACTGCTTGTTTTTTCACGACACTAAATTTGACCAATCCAATCCAATCCACTTTATTTATATAGCCCATTTAAACAACAAAAATGTTTCCAAAGTGCTGCACAACAATATTAAAAACAATATTCAAATATTATCCTTAGCTCCACCAATGACTGAATTAAAACAAAAAATAAATAAATATAAAAACAATATAAAAACAATATAAAAATAAATATTATTAAAAACGATTTTAAAGGGTAAAACCAATTATTAATCAATCAATCAATCAATCAATCAATCAATCAATCAATCAATCAATCAATCAATCAATCAATCAATGTTTATTTATATAGCCCTAAATCACAAGTGTCTCAAAGGGCTGCACAAGCCACAACAACATCCTTGTCAGAGCCCACATACGGGCAAGGAAAAACTCACCCCAGTGGGACGTCGGTGTGAATGACTATGAGAAACCTTGGAGAGGACCGCATATGTGGGTAACCCCCCTCCCCCTCTAGGGGAGACCGAAAGCAATGGATGTCGAGTGGGCCTGACATAATATTGTGAAAGTCCAGTCCATAGTGGATCTAACATAATAGTGAGAGTCCAGTCCATAGTGGGGCCAGCAGGAAACCATCCCGAGGGGAGACGGGTCAGCAGCGCAGAGATGTCCCCAACCGATGCACAGGCAAACGGTCCACTCCGGGTCCCAACTCTGGACAGTCAGCACTTCATCCTGTGTATCTCTCCCCCTCCACAAGGGAGAGGGGGGCAGAGGAGAAAGACACGAAACAGCAGATCAACTAGTCATAACAGGGGGTCTATTTAAAGGCTAGAGTATACAAATTAGTTTTAAGATGGGACTTAAATGCTTCTACTGAGGTAGCATATCTAACTGTTACTGGGAGGGCATTCCATAGTACTGGAGCCCGAATCGGAAAAATGCTCTATGGCCCGCAGACTTTTTTTTGGGCTATAAAAACAGTAAATAGAACTCAAAATAAAAATAAAAAAACCTATTGAAAATGAGGACCAGGCTACTGGCAGATTCCCTTGTCACCTGAGTCCAAGGAAAAAACGTCATTTTCCACTCCGGAAAGATTGTACCAATTCGTGACACTTCCGTTCGGCTTGTTCAGTGCGCCCGCCACGTTCCAGCGCCTCATGGACCGGGTGCTGCGCCCTCACGCTGCCTACGCGGCCGCCTATCTGCATGACATCATCATCCAGAGTGGCGGCTGGGAAGAACACGTGCCTCGAGTCCCTGAGGCAGGCGGGCCTCACCGCCAACCCGGCGAAGTGTGCGGTTGGCCGGAGAGAGGTACAGTATTTGGGGTACCACTTGGGAGGATAGCAGGTACGCCCGCAGGTAGATAAAACAGCAGCGATTGCGGCCTGCCCGACTCCCAAGACAAAAAAAGAGGTGAGGCAGTTTTTGGGACTGGCGGGTTACTACCGGAGGTTTATCCCTCGGTTTGTGGACCTGACCAGCCCACTAACTGACCTCACCCGAAAGACGTCAGTCTTTCAGCTTCTGCTCGGACCACAAACCCCTCCAGTGGCTCCACCGCATGAAGGATGCCAACGCGCGGACCACCCGTTGGTATCTCGCTTTACAACCCTACAACTTCCGAGTGATCCACAGACCGGGGGCGCAGATGGCTGTGGCCGACTTCCTCTCCTGCTCTCATACGGAGGGGAGGGGGGGAGTAGGCGCGGCCAGACGGCTTCCCGTCCTGAGTCTGGCGGTGGAGGTGTGTTGGAGGAGGGCGTGTCGGCGCGCCTCCTGCGGGAAGGGAGTGTGTATGGCCCGGCTTCAAAGCCCAGCTGACAGCAGCGTCCGAGGCCATGAGGGGGAGAGAGGAGCAGACACACAAAAATGAGCAGGAGGCTGCGAGCTAGACAGACCAAGAACATTGCACAACGTAAAAATAAAAATAAAAGACTTGTTGAACCCTGGACTTGGGCTCACAAGGATTCTGTCGGTCCCAGGGGAACCCACACATAAAGACTTCCACAGTTCCTTTCACTGGAACTAAGGGGCCAAGCCCTACTCCTGAAAAACAACCACACACCATAATTCCTCCTCCACCAAATTTCATACTCGGCACAATGCAGTCCAAAATGTAGCGTTCTTCTGGCAACTTCCAAACCTAGACTCGTCCAACTGATTGCCAGATGCAAAAGCGTGATTCATCACTCCAGAGAAGGCGTGTCCACTGCTCTAGAGTCCAGTGGTGACGTGATTTACACCACTGCATCCGACGTTTTGCATTGGACTTTTTGTATGGCTTAGATGCAGCTGCTTGGAAACCCATTCCATGAAGCTCTTTGCGTACTGTACGTTGGCTAATTGGAAGGTCACAGGAAGTTTGGAGCTCTGTAGCAAATGACTGTGCTGAAAGTGGGCGACCTCTTTGCACTACGCGCTTCAGCATCTGCTGACCCCTCTCTGTCAGTGTTCGTGGCCTACCACTTGGTGGCTGAGTTGCTGTTGTTCCCAAACTCTTCCATTTTCTTATGATAAAGCAAACAGTTGACTCTGGAATATTTAGGAGTGAGGGAATTTCACAACTGGATATGTTGCACAGGTGGCATCCTATGACAGTTCCACGCTGGAAATCACTGAGAGCGGCCCATTCTTTCACAAATGTTTGTAAAAGCAGTCTCCATGCCTAAGTGCTTGATTTTATACACCTGTTAGCCGGGCCAAGTGATTAGGACACCTGATTGTCATCATTCGGATGGGCCAAATATTTTTGGCAATATAATGTTTATATAGGAAGGGGAAGGAGTGCACTGTCAACACTGTGTATGGTGAGGATGGTGTGCTGCTGACTTTGACTGCGGATGTTGTGGATCGGTGGAGGAAATACTTCAAAGACCTCCTCAATCCCACCTACACATATTCTTATGAGGAAGCAGTGCTTGGGGAATCTGTGGTAGACTCTCCGATTTCTGGGGCTGAGGTTGCCGAAATAGTTAAGAAGCTCCTCGGTGGCATGGCCCCGGGGGTACATGAGCCCCGGGGGTACATGAGTTCCTTAAGGCTCTGGATGCTGTGGGGCTGTCTTGGTTGACAAGATTATGCAAAATTGCTTGGACATCGGGGGCAGTACCTCTGCATTGGGAGACCGATTCCTCTCTTTAAGAAGGGGAACCGGAGGGTGTGTTCCACCCTTCTCGGTAAGGTCTATTCAGCTGTACTGGAGAGGAGGCTACACCGGATAGTCGAACCTCGGATGAACAGTGTGGTTTTCGTCCTGGTCGTGGAACTGTGGACCAGCTCTATATTCTCGACAGGGTCCTTGAGGGTGCATGGGAGTTTGCCCAACCAGTCTATATGTGTTTTGTGGACTTGAAGAAGGCATTCGACCGTGTCCCTTGGGAAGTTCTGTGGGGAGTACTCAGAGAGTATGGGGTATCGGACTCTCTGCTCGTGGCGGTCCGCTCCCTGTATGATCAGTGTCAGAGCTTGGTCCGCATTGCCAGCAGTAAGTCAGACATGTTTCCAGTGAGGGTTGAACTCCGCCAAGGCTGCGCTCTGTCACCGATTCTGTTCATAACTTTATGGACATAATTTTTAGGCGCAGTCAGGGTGTAGAGGGGATCCGGTTTAGTGGCTGCAGGATTAGGTCCATGCTTTTTGCAGATAATGTGGTCCTGATGGCTTCATCTGTCCAGGCTCTTCAGCTCTCAAAGGATCAGTTCGCAGCCGAGTGTGAAGCGACCTGGAATTAGAATCAGCACCTCCAAGTCCAAGTCCATGGTTCTCGCCCGTAAAAGTGTGGAGTGCAATCTCCAGGTTGGGGAGGAGATCTTGCCCCAAGTGTAGGGGTTCAAGTACCTCGGAGTGAAGGAAAAGTTGATCGTGAGAACGACAGGGGCATCGGTGCAGCGTCTTAAGTAATGCGGATGCTGTATCGATCGGTTGTGGTGAAGAAGGAGCTGAGCCGGAAGGCAAAGCTCTCAATTTAACGGTCGATTTACGTTCCCATCCTCACCTATGGTCATGAGCTTTGGGTTATGACCGAAAGGACAAGATCTTGGGTACAAGCGGCCGAAATGAGTTTCTGGACACACACCCTGGACACACACTATTCTCCCCTCTCCCCTCAGGCAGGAGACTACGCTCCATCCAGACCCACACCTCCCGCCACCTGAACAGTTTTTTCCCCCTCGGCCATCAGGCAAATGAACAATAACTCCTAACAGCAGCTCCTTGAATTCCTTGAATCCCTTCTAAGTCTATCTGATAGCTCAGTCACAGCTCTTTTTATTACCAAATATGTGTTATATGTGTTTTATGTCGCACGTTTGCACCAAGAAAAATTCCTAGTTTGTGAACCCGTTCTCAAACAATGGCAATAAAACTATTCTGATTCTGATTCTGATTCTGATTCTCCACCGGGTGTCGGTACTCAACCTTGAGATAGGGTGAGAAGCTCTGCCGTCCGGGAGGAGCTCAAAGTAAAGCCGCTGCTCCTCCACATGGAGAGGAGCCAGATGAAGTGGTTCGGGGCATCTGGTCAGAATACCACCCAAACGCCACCCTAGGGGGGTGTTCAGGGCACGAGGCCACGGGGAAGACCCAGGACACGTTGGCAGGACTGTGTCTCCTGGCTGTCCTGGGAACTCCTCGGGAGGAGCTGGATGAAGTGGCTGGGGAGAGGGAAGTCTGGGCTTCTCTGCTTAGGCTGCTGCCCCCATTCCTGCTAAAAAATGTAGGGGTGTTTTCTAAATGTAGAACTAGCCACGTCTCTAAAACTCTTGTGTTTCAGTCGTGACATAAAAACTAGAGACCTGATATTTTGAGCACAGTTTTTAATCAAAAAATTAAACCCACAATATATCTAAGATCTTTTAATTTACAGCATTGAAACAAATCCCAAAAAAAGGCTTTATTTATCTGCTGTTAAAAAATTAAGTGAGGTCATATGTTAAGCATTTCTGAGGCTATTATTGGAGCGAAGGCTCCCCGTTTATACGGCGACTCCATGTCCAAAAGTGACCATTTAAAGCGAGTCGTGGGTATTTGGGAACTGTAAAAAGACGAGCCATCATTCACAGCGTTGGTGCAGTGTGGCCAGGCTGCCGCTTCAGGGATTTTATGGGCGAAAGTGGGCTTTCTATAGCAAGTTTTTAACTGTGATAGGATTGGCAACACTGAATTGGCCCTAGTGTGTGAATGTGAGTGTGAATGTTGTCTGTCTATCTGCGTTGGCCCTGTGATGAGGTGGCGACTTGTAAAGGGTGTACCCCGCCTTCCGCCCGAATGCAGCTGAGATAGGCTCCAGCACCCCCTGTGACCCTGACGAGGGACAAGCGGTAGAAAATGGATGGATGGATGGATGGAAGACCGGACCTTTTTTTTTTTCTTTTAAATGGCGCGCTCAGCTCTGTTCTTTTCAACCCTCGTCCGTTCCCTATTTGGGTAAACGGAAACAATAGGTAGGAACTAAAATGCAGGATTGAATGAATAAAATACTTTTCAAAATATAAAAAAATGTGCTACTTTGAAATAATAGTAACTCGGTCCAATTGTATTTAGATAATGACTGCATACCATACATTTTGTCCATACTAAATAAGAACAAACCAAATTCATGTTACACAGCCGTACCTTCCTGGCACTAAATCTGCAGAAAAACGTTTTTTTCTCAGGTTTCTCTAACTTTACATTTGTACACTTTTTACTATTTTGTTCCACTAATTTATTGAGCATTTTTTACGTATTTTCCATTTTTTATTTTTGCACCTTATTTAGTGTTTTATGCGTTTTTAGAATGTTATTGACATTGTTTGTGTGTTTTCCATGCTGGTGTTGACATTGTCTTTCCTTTCTTCCTTGAATCTAAGGAAGGTTACTGTGGAAGTCTCTCTTATGGTGGCTTCTCCTGGTGCCGACAGATCTTCTGGGAGCCCAGTGGTCAGGTTTGAACAAGTCTTTTATAGCAAGCACACACACGCACAAGGATAGCCCGCTTTCCAGCAGTCTTCGCTCTCGTGACTTTTCAGTCTGCTCGTGTCTGCTCGCTCTCTCAGTCTCTTGCTCAAGTGCCTCGCTCTGCTCCAACTCTCAACTCCAACCACGTGTCTCGTGCCGGCTGCTGCTAATAAGGGCGACAAGTGATTAGATAACAAGTCCCAGCTGGGCAATCTACTCACCTGCCGCTGACTTCGAGGCCGGTCCTTGCACACCCCGCTCTGCGGCAGGCCTGCAGACCACGCCCCCCTCCACAGTTACATTTAAATACACATTTTAACAGTTAAGATTTTTTTCTCCTGGTCCTCATTTTCAATAGGTCATAAAATATATATATATATATATTACATATAACGCATTTATATCGTGACACAGTTTCCATCCATATTGCCCAGCCCTACAGTTAAATTGTAACTATAAGCAATAAGTCAATGCTTTTTTACATTCGAAAACAAAATATTTAACTCACTTAAACTCAGAGAGTCGGCCATGGTGGAGTGAAATAAACGGTTAGCGCCTCAGCTCGGCTCATTTTGCATCTGCTATTTATTTCACGTTGACTACTTTATAGCCTGCTTGTAAGGAAATGTGCGCAAACATATTGCTAATAAACAAGACGTAGTTATTACTTAGGCGTGACAAGATGGCGTTCACATATCTTCCTTTCTTCCCGGGTCCTGCACCCAAACACAAATTGATTGCAAGCAGACAAGCATTTGTAGATGTTAATGTCAGGGCTGTCAGGGCAGCGGACCTGAACTTATTAGCGGACATAAATACAGTAGGTGTGAAATAATAGAACAGTTTGGAAGCATTTCATAGTGCAGTTAGTGATTACACCACATGCATGATTATGCATCTCATATGGCTTTATACAATTCATATGCAGATTAGCACCACTTGACCCACATAACGGTCCTTCGGTACGATTCTGCACTTGTTTGTGGCGTTTTAGCATCATTTGACACAAACTTTTTTTTAGTATTGTTCTCGACATCTGGCTCCTCAACCGGGTCGTGACGTCATTGGAAACATTTTAGACGTTCATTCCACTAGCTTCAGTCACGCATTCACTTAATTTTTTTTTTAATGGCCCACAGCACAATCCTTAACATTTTATTATTAACATACTTGCCTTTTTTTGCTAATTTTACAGCGTCAAATATTGGCAAATGATGCCTGTCGGCATACTAATGTTAGTATGCTCTTTTTTTGTGAGCTAATTTTGTAAGTGAACACCTCAGTCATATTTTTATACTTGCTGAATGCTAATGTTAGCATTTTTATTTTTTCCATCAATCAATCAATGTTTACTTATATAGCCCTAAATCACAAGTGTCTCAAAGGGCTGAACAAGCCACAACGACATGCTCGGCTCGGATCCCACATCAGGGCAAGAAAAAACTCAACCCAATGGGAGAACAATGACAAACCTTGGAGGGGACCGCAGATGTGGGGACCCCCCCTGGGCGACCGGTGCAATGGACGTTGAGATCTAACATAATATTGTGGGAATCCAGTCCATAGTGGATCTAACATAATAGTGAGAGTCCAGTCCATAGTGGATCTAACATAATAGTGAGAGTCCAGTCCATAGTGGATCTAACATAATAGAGTGAGAGTCCAGTCCATAGTGGATCTAACATAATAGTGTGAGAGTCCAGTCCATAGTGGATCTAACATAATAGTGCGAGTCCAGTCCATAGTGGATATAACATAATATTGTGAGAGTCTAGTCCATAGTGGATCTAACATAATAGTGTGAGAGTCCAGTCCATAGTGGATCTAACATAATAGTGCGAGTCCAGTCCATAGTGGATCTAACATAATTGTGTGAGAGTCCAGTCCATAGTGGATCTAGCATAATAGTGTGAGAGTCCAGTCCATAGTGGATCTAACATAATAGTGTGAGAGTCCAGTCCATAGTGGATCTAACATAATAGTGTGAGAGTCCAGTCCATAGTGGATCTAACATAATAGTGTGAGAGTCCAGTCCATAGTGGATCTAACATAATAGTGCGAGTCCAGTCCATAGTGGATATAAAATAATATTGTGAGAGTCTAGTACATAGTGGATCTAACATAATAGTGTGAGAGTCTAGTCCATAGTGGATCTAACATAATATTGTGAGAGTCTAGTCCATAGTGGATCTAACATAGTGTGAGAGTCTAGTCCATAGTGTATCTAACATAATAGTGTGAGAGTGTAGTCCATAGTGGATCTAACATAATAGTGTGAGAGTCCAGTCCATAGTGGCTCTAACATAATAGTGTGAGAGTCCAGTCCATAGTGGATCTAACATAATAGTGAGAGTCCAGTCCATAGTGGATCTAACATAATAGTGTGAGAGTCCAGTCCATAGTGGATCTAACATAATAGTGTGAGAGTCCAGTCCATAGTGGATCTAACATAATAGTGAGAGTCCAGTCCATAGTGGATCTAACATAATAGAGTGAGAGTCCAGTCCATAGTGGATCTAACATAATAGTGTGAGAGTCCAGTCCATAGTGGATCTAACATAATAGTGTGAGAGTCCAGTCCATAGTGGATCTAACATAATATTGTGAGAGTCTAGTCCATAGTGGATCTAACATAATAGTGTGAGAGTCCAGTCCATAGTGGATCTAACATAATAGTGCGAGTCCAGTCCATAGTGGATATAAAATAATATTGTGAGAGTCTAGTACATAGTGGATCTAACATAATAGTGTGAGAGTCTAGTCCATAGTGGATCTAACATAATATTGTGAGAGTCTAGTCCATAGTGGATCTAACATAATAGTGTGAGAGTCTAGTCCATAGTCTATCTAACATAATAGTGTGAGAGTGTAGTCCATAGTGGATCTAACATAATAGTGTGAGAGTCCAGTCCATAGCGGATCTAACATAATAGTGTGAGAGTCCAGTCCATAGTGGATCTAACATAATAGTGAGAGTCCAGTCCATAGTGGATCTAACATAATAGTGTGAGAGTCCAGTCCATAGTGGATCTAACATAACAGTGTGGGAGTCCAGTCCATAGTGGATCTAGCATAATAGTGTGAGAGTCCAGTCCATAGTGGATCGAGCATGATATTGTGAGAGTCTAGTCCATAGTGGATCTAACATAATATTGGGAGAGTCTAGTACATGGTGGATCTAACATACTATTGTGAGAGTCTAGTCCATAGTGGATCTAACATAATAGTGTGAGAGTCTAGTCCATAGCGGATCTAACATCATCGTGTGAGAGTGTAGTCCATAGTGGATCTAACATACTAGTGTGAGAGTCCAGTCCTTAGTGGATCTAACATAATAGTGCGAGTCCAGTCCATAGTGGATCTAACATAATAGTGCGAGTCCAGTCCATAGTGGATCTAACATAATATTGTGAGAGTCTAGTACATAGTGGATCTAATATAATAGTGTGAGAGTCTAGTCCATAGTGGATCTAACATAATAGTGGGAGAGTCCAGTCCATAGTGGATCTAACATAATAGTGTGAGAGTCCAGTCCAGAGTGGATCTAACATAATACTGCGAGAGTCCAGTCCATAGTGGATCTAACATAATAGTGTGAGAGTCCAGTCCATAGTGGATCTAACATAATAGTGTGAAAGTCCAGTCCATAGTGGATCTAACATAATACTGCGAGAGTCCAGTCCATGGTGGATCTAACATAATACTGCGAGAGTCCAGTCCATAGTGGATCTAACATAATATTGTGAGAGTCTAGTACATAGTGGATCTAACATAATAGTGTGAGAGTCTAGTCCGTAGTGGATCTAACATAATAGTGTGAGAGTCCAGTCCATAGTGGATCTAACATAATATTGTGAGAGTCTAGTTCATAGTGGATCTAACATAATAGTGAGAGTCCAGTCCATAGTGGATCTAACATAATATTGTGAGAGTCTAGTCCATAGTGGATCTAACATAATAGTGTGAGAGTCCAGTCCATAGTGGATCTAACATAATATTGTGAGAGTCCAGTCCATAGTGGATCTAACATAATATTGTGAGAGTCTAGTTCATAGTGGATCTAACATAATAGTGAGAGTCCAGTCCATAGTGGATCTAACATAATATTGTGAGAGTCTAGTCCATAGTGGATCTAACATAATAGTGTGAGAGTCCAGTCCATAGTGGATCTAGCATCATATTGAGAAAGTCTAGTCTATAGTGGATCTAACATAATAGTGTGAAAGTCCAGTCCATAGTGAATCTAACATAATAGTGTGAGAGTCCAGTCCATAGTGGATCTAACATAATAGTGTGAGAGTCCAGTCCATAGTGGATCTAACATAACAGTGTGGGAGTCCAGTCCATAGTGGATCTAGCATAATAGTGTGAGAGTCCAGTCCATAGTGGATCGAGCATGATATTGTGAGAGTCTAGTCCATAGTGGATCTAACATAATATTGGGAGAGTCTAGTACATGGTGGATCTAACATACTATTGTGAGAGTCTAGTCCATAGTGGATCTAACATAATAGTGTGAGAGTTTAGTCCATAGCGGATCTAACATCATCGTGTGAGAGTGTAGTCCATAGTGGATCTAACATAATAGTGCGAGTCCAGTCCATAGTGGATCTAACATAATAGTGAGAGTCCAGTCCTTAGTGGATCTAACATAATAGTGCGAGTCCAGTCCATAGTGGATCTAACATAATAGTGCGAGTCCAGTCCATAGTGGATCTAACATAATATTGTGAGAGTCTAGTACATAGTGGATCTAATATAATAGTGTGAGAGTCTAGTCCATAGTGGATCTAACATAATAGTGGGAGAGTCCAGTCCATAGTGGATCTAACATAATAGTGTGAGAGTCCAGTCCAGAGTGGATCTAACATAATACTGCGAGAGTCCAGTCCATAGTGGATCTAACATAATAGTGTGAGAGTCCAGTCCATAGTGGATCTAACATAATAGTGTGAAAGTCCAGTCCATAGTGGATCTAACATAATACTGCGAGAGTCCAGTCCATGGTGGATCTAACATAATACTGCGAGAGTCCAGTCCATAGTGGATCTAACATAATATTGTGAGAGTCTAGTACATAGTGGATCTAACATAATAGTGTGAGAGTCTAGTCCGTAGTGGATCTAACATAATAGTGTGAGAGTCCAGTCCATAGTGGATCTAACATAATCGTGTGAGAGTGTAGTCCATAGTGGATCTAACATTATATTGCGAGAGTCCAGTCCATAGTGGATCTAACATAATAGTGTGAGAGTCCAGTCCATAGTGGATCTAACATAATAGTGTGAGAGTCCAGTCCATAGTGGATCTAACATAATATTGTGAGAGTCCAGTCCATAGTGGATCTAACATAATAGTGTGATAGTCCAGTCCATAGTGGATCTAACATAATAGTGTGAGAGTCCAGTCCATAGTGGTACTAACATAATATTGTGAGAGTCCAGTCCATAGCGGATCTAACATAATATTGTGAGAGTCTAGTTCATAATGGATCTAACATAATAGTGAGAGAGTCCAGTCCATAGTGGATCTAACATAATAGTGTGAGAGTCCAGTCCATAATGGATATGCCCCCCTCTCCTTCGTGGAGAGGGGGTGAATCACAAAAAATAACTTTGCGGGCCACTATAAAAAGAGGTGGCAGACCACATTAATTGATGTGGTAGACAGCATAGTATGATGTGCCGAGCCAAATTTAAAAAAACAAGTGGCTGGTCACATGAATGACTTAGCTGACCACATTAAATTAAGTGGCAGAATACAAAAATGTATGTGGCATACCACTGCAAAATGACGTTGAGGGCCACTTTAAAAATAGTGGCGGATCACAAAAAATAACCTGACAGGCCAAAGTAAAAATAAGTGACCGACACCATAGTACGATGTGGCGAGCCAAATTAAAAAATGTGCCTGTCCACATAAATGACTTTGCAGACCACGATAAATGATGTGGCAGAATACAAAAATTGAAGTGGTGGGCCTCTGCAAAATGACATTGAGGGCTACTTTAAAAATAGTGGCGGATCACAAATAATAATGTGGCGGGCCACTTTAAATGTAGTGGAGGGCCACTGTAAAATGATATGTAGGGCCAACTTAAAAACATTTGGTGGACCACATTAAATAATGTGGCGGGCCGCGAGTTTGATGTGGCGAGCCACATTTAAAAATGCGCCTGGGAATTTAAATTACTTTGCGGACCACAATAAATCATGTGGAAAAATACAAAAATGTACGTGGCGGGCCACTGCAAAATGACGTTGAGGGCCAGTTTAAAAATAGTGGCGGATCACAAAAAATAAAGTGGCAGGCCATTTTAAATGATATGGCCGTCCACAGAAAATGTAGTGGCAGGTCACAGCAAAATGATACGGAGGGTCACTGTAAAATGATGTGTAGGGTCACCTTAAAAAGAAGTGGTGGACCACATTAAATAATGTTGGGGGCCGCAGGATGATGTGGTGAGCCAAATTTAAAAAACTATTAAGTGGCCAGGTGCCACATTATTTAAGTCATTAGACTTAAATAATGTGGCAGGCCACATTATAATGAAGTGGCAGGACACTTTAACAGATGTGGCAGGCTAGATTTGGCCCCCGAGCCTTGCATTGAACACCCGTGGACTATACAATGTCTTCACCATGACCACCTTAGGCTGGCCACATTAGAATTATGTAGCAGTTCACTTTAAAGGCCTACTGAAAGCCACTACTACCGACCACACAGTCTGATAGTTGATATATCAATGATGAAATCTTAACATTGCAACACATGCCAATACGGCCGGGTTAACTTATAAAGTGCAATTTTAAATTTCCAGTGAAACTTCCGGTTGAAAACGTCTATGTATGATGACGTTTGCGCGTGACGTCAATGGTTGAAGCGGAAGTATTCGGACACATTGTATCCAATACAAAAAGCTGTTTTCATCGCAAAATTCCACAGTATTCTGGACATCTGTGTTGGTGAATCTTTTGCAATTTGTTTAATGAACAATGGAGACTGCAAAGAAGAAAGTTGTAGGTGGGATCGGTGTATTAGCGGCTGGCTGCAGCAACACAACTAGGAGGACTTTGACTTGGATAGCAGACGCGCTATCCGACGCTAGCCGCCGACCGCATCGATGATCGGGTAAAGTCCTTCGTCCTTCCGTCGATCGCTGGAACGCAGGTGAGCACGGGTGTTGATGAGCAGATGAGGGCTGGCTGGCGTATGTGGATAGCTAATGTTTTTAGCATAGCTCTGTGAGGTCCCGTAGCTAAGTTAGCTTCAATGGCGTCGTTAGCAACAGCATTGTTAAGCTTCGCCAGGCTGGAAAGCATTAACCGTGTAGTTACAGGTCCATGGTTTAATAGTATTGTTGATTTTCTGTCTATCTTTCCAGTCAGGGGTTTATTTATTTTGTTTCTATCTGCAGTTAAGCCCGATGCTATCACGTTAGCTCCGTAGCTAAAGTGCTTCGCCGATGTATTGTATGTATTGATAAAAGTCACTGTGAATGTCCATTGCGCGTTCTCGACTCTCATTTTCAAGAGGATATAGTATCCGAGGTGGTTTAAAATACAAATCCTTGATCCACAATAGAAAAAGGAGAAAGTGTGGAATCCAATGAGCCAGCTTGTACCTAAGTTACGGTCAGAGCGAAAAAAGATACGTCCTGCACTGCACTCTAGTCCTTCACTCTCATGTTCCTCATCCACGAATCTTTCATCCTCGCTCAAATTAATGGGGTAATCGTCACTTTCTCGGTCCGAATCACTCTCGCTGCTGGTGTAAACAATGGGGAAATGTGCGGAGCCTTTCAACCTGCGACGTCACGCTACTTCCGGTACAGGCAAGGCTTTTTTTATCAGCGACCAAAAGTTGCAAACTTTATCATCGATGTTCTCTACTAAATCCTTTCAGCAAAAATATGGCAATATCGCAAAATGATCAAGTATGACACATAGAATGGATCTGCTATCCCCGTTTAAATAAAAAAAAATCATTTCAGTACGCCTTTAATAATGAAGGGACGGGCTACATTAAAATTACGTGGCGGAGCACGCTAAATGACGGCCTCAGGGCTTTGAGTTTGACACCCGTGGACTATAGAATCTCTTTACAGAGAGGTGGTCTTCCACCTGGGCCGGCCAACCTGAAGAAGCCACCTTTGAACATCTTTGGTGTAGAAGTGCTGAGGGCCCGAGTAGACCAGGCAGACTTGCAGGTAAGGACCCCAGCTGAGGAAAAAAGGAGCCCTGACCAGACTGGGGTTGGCCAACATCAGCACCTCCTCCCTAGAATCGGACGTGTATGAGGAGGAAGGCACTTATTACACGGTGAGTTCTGCACAAATCCATAATGATCATGAATCACTTCCACCACATCTCTGAATATTGATGACCTTCTCAACCGCCTTTGCATAACACAATCTTCACAAGGTGCTCGATCTGGAAGAAATCCGTCTAAATCCCTTTCATGAAGGGCATTATTCAGTGAATCTGCCGAATGAAGCCTCTCAACTTTTGTGACAGACTTAGTCAATCTTTTCAGAGATGGGGAATCAAAAATGAAATTCCATGGCGGAGACAATGATGGATTTAGAAGCAGGGAAGATGGAAAGTTTTCACGGCCGAGATTGATGGAGCGGCAACTCAGCGAGGCTCAAGATTGTAGAGAAGGATTAATATAGGAATTAAAATAGCAACGTTTCAACAGTTACATCATTAATTATCTAAAAGGGACAGCACGCACTAATGAACACAACAACACGAGGTTTGCTGTGTAAATATGAGAATTATGCTAATTTACATCCGCATTACTTTATGATACAAATAGATAAAAAATAAATAAATAAATAAACGTGCCTGCAAGTGCTCAGTTTGTGAAGCAGTACTAAAAGAGAGAAGAAGCATACACAAGTGAAGATAAGTTCTTGCTGCATACGCTGTATAGAATTTTGCCTATCATTATGTGACAAGCATACGTATGTTTTTTCTTTTTTTTTATACATTCTAACTCATAAAAACATGTTAGCAACAGTCAGCCTTTACAAACATCCAAAAGCCCCAATCATCATTTTATACAGACACAAAGTATTTATGGAATGTAGTAACATTCATAATAACATGCACTATGTACATATTTTGCTCACTTTAAACACTCATGATTTCAGACAGGTCACAACTAAGCATCGTCATCATCATCATCATCATCAACAACGGGTTGTACAAACTATGAACATAATAAAACAATCACTTACTGTACAATGTCTGCTCTCACTTGGATGCCGACGAGTGGGATGTTTATATCTTCCCTGTTTTGATGAAGAATGAATCTTAATCCTCACGAAGGGTTTAAAAAAAAAAAACGAGCGTATTTTCATGTCCACAACCTTCTACTATCCAGGTGAGAGACACAGTTTATAGCCAATATAGCAGCATAAGCTAGTTAGCTCTCAGTGATCACGGCGCTGCTAAAAATAGTTTGTCTGCAACGAGAAACTTTGGAATGGACCGCAGATGTGAGAGTCCAGTCCATAGTGGGGCCAGCGGGGGTCCTTTTGTATGGAGACTCATCTGAGCGCAGAGACCTCACCGAATGATGCATAAGGAGTGGTCACCCCTGGGTCCAGACTTCATGTAAAAGTCCAGTTCATTGGGAGACCAGCAGGGGATCATCTTGAATGACTCATTGAACATGTCTGAATTGTGTCCAGAGTACGGTTGTACGGTATACCATGTAGATACACATCATGTAGATACATAACATGTAGATATGTAACTTGTACACAACATGTCGATTCTTAACATGTAGATACATAACATGTAGATACACAACATGTAGATTCATAACATGTACATACGTAACATGTAGATACATAACATGTAGATACGGGGGACGGCGTGGCGAAGTTGGGAGAGTGGCCGTGCCAGCAATCTGAGGGTTACTGGTTCAATCCCCCACCTTCTACCATCCTAGTCACGTCCGTTGTGTCCTTGAGCAAGACACTTCACCCTTGCTCCTGATGGGCCTGGTTAGCGCCTTACATGGCAGCTCCCGCCATCAGTGTGAATGTGTAAATGTGTGTGTGTGAATGGGTGAATGTGGAAATAGTGTCAAAGCGCTTTGAGTTCCTTAAAAAGGTAGAAAAGCGCTATACGAGTACAACCCATTTACCATTTACCATACGTAACATGTAGATACATAACATGTAGATACATAACATGTATATACGTAACATGTAGATACATAACCTATAGATACATAACAGGTAGATACATAACATGTAGATACATAACATGTAGATACATGACATGTAGATACGTAACATGTAAATACATAATCTATAGATACATAACATGTAGATACATAACATGTAGATACAAAACATGTAGATACATAACCTATAGATACATAACATGTAAATACATAACATATAGATACATAACATGTACATACGTAACATGTAGATACATAAACTATAGATACATAACATAACATAACATAACATAACATAACATAACATAACATAACATAACATAACATAACATAACATAACATAACATAACATAACATAACATAACCTATAGATACATAACATGTAGATAGACTGCTCGCTGACTGCTCGCTGACTGCTCGCTGTTGCTGTTGCGAAAAAGCTAAGAATCATTCTGTCTGTGTGCTTCTAATTGTTTTACAGCTTTCTTTACTACTTCCCAAACATACTTAGTAGTCTTATTAAACTTGCAAATCACCCGATCTCAGTCTCACCACCCCTCTCTCAGCTAGCTAGCTGCTAAGCTAACAAAGCTAGTGCGGAGAAAGGCGGCGTCGGTCTGAAGGCCTCTGCTCCCACACGTTGCGACCACTTCCCTGAAGACAGCAATAACTTGACTCGGTGAAATAAATACCGTGAGTATGGCTCCATGCTCTTCGTACACCGTTCTCATGGATATGTTGACTCTGCTAGAGGTGCCGTGTCCGCCAGTTAAAGCAGAGTAATCTCGTAACTTTAGACGTTGGGGACACATCTGCTAGTGTTAGCTGTAGCAAGCTAACTAGTCAAGCTTATAGCAGCCCTAAGCGGCTTATAAGCAACAGTGAACCGGTTGAGACGCATAATAGATTTAGCCCTTTAGCTAGTCCTACACCCCAGTCTACCGGGCACCACACTTTAGTCATAGGGGACTCCATCACTCGAAACATAAAGCTTGGCAAACCAGCCACAATTAAGTGTATTCCCGGGGCCAGAGCACCTGACATTGAAGCTAATTTTAGGGAGCTAACTCGCAATAGGCCTAGTAAACACGTACGACAGGCTAATCGCACCAGTAGCTATGCGGTCATAGTTCTACACGTTGGCTCCAATGATGCTAGGATGAGACAGTCAGAGATTACAAAGAGGAACATAGCTAGGATTTGTAATCTCGCGAGAAAGATGTCCAGGCATCGAGTACTTATATATATATATATATATATATATATATATATATATATATATATATATATATATATATATATATATATATATATATATATATATATATATATAAAAACACACTCATATATATATATATACACTACCGTTCAAAAGTTTGGGGTCACCCAAACAATTTTGTGGAATAGCCTTCATTTCTAAGAACAAGAATAGACTGTCAAGTTTCAGATGAAAGTTCTCTTTTTCTGGCAATTTTGAGCGTTTAATTGACCCCACAAATGTGATGCTCCAGAAACTCAATCTGCTCAAAGGAAGGTCAGTTTTGTAGCTTCTGTAACGAGCTAAACTGTTTTCAGAAGTGTGAACATGATTGCACAAGGGTTTTCTAATCATCAATTAGCCTTCTGAGCCAATGAGCAAACACATTGTACCATTAGTGAAGTGAAGTGAATTATATTTATATAGCGCTTTTTCTCTAGTGACTCAAAGCACTTTACATAGTGAAACCCAATATCTAAGTTACATTTAAACCAGTGTGGGTGGCACTGGGAGCAGGTGGGTAAAGTGTCTTGCCCAAGGACACAACGGCAGTGACTAGGATGGCGGAAGCGGGGATCGAACCTGGAACCCTCAAGTTGCTGGCACGGCCACTCTACCAACCGAGCTATACCGCCCCACATTAGAACACTGGAGTGATAGTTGCTGGAAATGGGCCTCTATACACCTATGTAGATATGCACCAAAAACCAGACATTTGCAGCTAGAATAGTCATTTACCACATTAGGAATGTATAGAGTGTATTTCTTTAAAGTTAAGACTAGTTTAAAGTTATCTTCATTGAAAAGTACAGTGCTTTTCCTTCAAAAATAAGGACATTTCAATGTGACCCCAAACTTTTGAACGGTAGTGTATATATATATATATATATATATATATATATATATATATATATATATATATATATATATATATATATATATATATATATATATATATATATATATAAACACACTCATATATATATATATATATATATTTATATATATATATATATATATATATATATATATATATATACTCACACACACATACATACATACATGTTATAAAGTTTATTTCCAGAGGAGTACACTTTCACAAAATGTTCTTTAGTTTTGAAAACTTCTTGGAAAAGCATTGACACGTGTCCTGTTATTTATGTCATTCATGTTACTGAGCTCCCATTGATGGCCTAACTTAGTGCAGAGTACCAAACGACAAAAAGTATACAACACAGTCCAGATGGGCAGCTTCTTCAATGTTTACATAAAACAGATCTAATGTACTGTTTTGGTAACTCGATCCTGACTGGTTGGACTCAGAACAAGGCTTCTATAGCAGTCCGTGTTGAATCGTGGGCTCAAACGTTGCACTGTCCCCATCAGTCTTTTCTTTTTTTAGAATGAAGAAGCCACACTTTTGACCGTCGCCACACGCTGTCCATACTCGCACACACACTTTCTGCGTCTTCATTTGGTGCTTCTTTTTCCTTGTTGTTCGGCAGCCATTTCTTCTGATTGGCGGATTGGGCATCAAAACTAGGAATGGACATTCGAATTTTGGATGATTCCGGGAGAAATCGCAACGTAAGTTCTGATTCCCATCGATGCTCGAGTCTCAAACGTAGCCACAGTACACGTCGGGATGAACCGCAGCTCTCCATTGCTGGCAGCACTCATGCAGTCCTAGACCACAACGTTATGGCCACCATGCTTGACAGTAGGCCAGACACAACTGACCCTAACCTTAATCTATAATGCTGGGAAGATATACTGTAACAAAAAAATATTTCTGAAATTTGAGGGGTAAACTCAATCCAAACATTTGTCTGCTTCCAACTTTTCAGGAACAGATTTCCTTCTGTGTCCCTTGTGCACAAAGCAAGACCCCAATGGGCAATGACTGCATTGTTTTTGATCTGTAACATCTGAAGGTTTCTGACAAGGTCCAGTGTGCTGAGAAGAGGGGGGTTTAGGTCCCTTGGTAACACCTGTGGCGAAAGAGCTTGTTATTGAAGCAAGCAGGCAAGGAATGAAAGACCGAGGCCAAACATGGATGCACCCTTGCCCGACCCCGTCCATCAGGTCTCATTGGAGAGAGCTCAGTGTCTCCTCTGGGCCGTCAAAATGGACGAGCACAGCCTACAGTCACCGACCTTTTTGAAACTGAGAGCTAATTCATGGGTACAGAGTCGTACGAGGGTCTACCAGTTTGATACAGTCTTCTGAAATAACAAGCTTGCTCAGTTTGCCTTTAATTATACATTATTATCAATTATTTAGGATACTCAACTACAAAACCCAAAAGCAGTGAAGTTGTCACGTTGTGTAAATGGTAAATAAAAACAGAATACAATGATTTGCAAATCCTTTTCAACCTATATTCAATTGAATAGACTGCAAAGACAAGATATTTAACGTTCATGTTATGTATCACTAAGGGGAGGTAACGGCAACTGACACCAGGGGCCGTAATGTTCCATAATTTATTATATATATATATATATATATATATATATATATATATATATATATATATATATATATATATATATATATAATAAACAATACAACTAAACTATAGAAATGGAGTGTGTGACCAAAATACAAGAGTGTGTGGTGTAAGACTATGTGTGTATATATCTGAAGTTTGTGTTACCAAGTGTTGATGAGAAAGCAGATAAGTCCAAAGAGGGCAAGGTAAAAGGGGTCCAAGATCCGCGAGGGGTCCGTGGGGCAGAGAAAAACGCCAGAGTCCAGGGGCGAGTGAGGAGTCGGGAAACGAGGAAGGCAGTCTAAAACACCGGGGAAACAACGGGAGATCTCGAAGAGGGAAGACTCGGGAAGGCAGGTACACAAAGAGGTAACTAAGTTCCTGCCTCGATCCTTGCTCCACTGGTCCTTTATACAGCTCGCCCTCATCAGTCCCAGGTGTTCAGATTGGAGATTGCGTGCAGGGTTGTCGCTGCGTGGGCGTGCTGTGCCGTAACAGTTCGAACTGGAAAACGTTGTCATTTTCTGCAAATCAGAATCAGAATCAGAATAAGAATAGTTTTATTGCCATTGTTTGAGAACGGGTTCACAAACTAGGAATTTTTCTTGGTGCAATCGTGCAACATAGAACACATATAACACATATTTGGTAGTAAAAAGAGCTGTAACTGAGCTATCAGATCTTGTTATTGTTCATGTGCCTGATGGCCATCTACGGTCCGTAGTATCATCAAAGAGTTCAGAAAATCTGGAGAAATCACTGCACGTAAGCGATGATATTACGGACATTCGATCCCTCAGGCGGTACTGCATCAAAAAGTGACATCAGTGTGTAAAGGATATCACCACATGGGCTCAGGAACACTTCAGAAAACCACTGTCAGTAACTACAGTTTGTCGCTACATCTGTAAGTGCAAGTTAATGTTGTGTACGACTAGGGGGAAGGAGACGGCACAACACAGGAAGTCTAGCTCAATTGGTTTTATTGAGATCTGATGAATACGTGGGGTGTGTATGTTACTATGTGTGTGCATGCGAGATTATCTGTAGAATTTAACCAGATAGTATTTACAAGAGGTTGTTGGAAGTGTGTGTTGGTTGTGGAGGCAAACAAGTCCAAAGGGGCTAGGCAAAAAAGTTATGTGATCCAAGCGATGTCCATGGGGCTGGAGAGAGATGTCCTGAGGTCCGAGTCCGAAAGCGGGGGTAGTCGAGGATCGAGGAAGGCAGTCAGGGTCCAGGGGGAGATCCAGAGAAGTGAGGCACATGGCAACGGAGACAACTGCGGGAACAGGGAAACAACAGGGACAGGTAAGTACTGGGAGTGATGGAACAGGGAAAGCAGACGCAGGAGAGGAGCCAGAGACGCGAAGCTTACTGTGAACAGATGCTATGTTCCGGCCTGCTGCGTTAGCCTTCATGCTGCTGCTCTTTATCAAGTCCAGGTGCGCTGATTGCTGATTGTCTCCAGCTGTGGAGGCGCGTGGCCGCGGTCTGAGCGGCGCACGTGGAGGCGTGTCCTGCTGTGCCCTCAGCGGAGCTTCTGGGTGCTCCCGCAGCGGGTCTGTCCTGTACAGTAAGCCAAAACTGTCAAGCTCTATGCACTCTTTCTCTCTCTGTGTTTTCTCCCTCGCCGTGTTCATTTTGTCTCGTGTCCTCCTTGTCGCCTCCCAGCAGCAGACCTCTGTTCCCGCGCCACGAGCTGTGTGTCTCGTCTCACCGTATTCCCTCTGCTTCCCTGGCTGCCTCCTGGATCTGGACCTCCCACCTGGACACAAACTATGATGCCTCGCTAATGCCCCCGACTTCCTGCCTGTCTCACGGACCTCCGAGCTTGTCTTCCCGCCCCTTGGACTTCCGCACCTCTCGCTCAACACTTCCGGGCAACACGCTTCAGTTAATCCCCACATATAGTCACACACACACGCACACACACACGCACACACACACACACACACACACACACACACACACACACACACACACACACACACACACACACACACACACACACACACACACACACACACACACACACACACACACACACACATCTTGGATTAATTACACACTTAATTTTGTATTCATATATATTGTTTGTATATATAAATAAACCTAGAGCTAAAACGACGTCCCTGCTGTCTGTGCTGTCTCCTTTTCCCTGTACAACCGTAACAGTTTCCTTCAATTTTGACACAGGCATCTATACATTTGGCCATTCTAAGACAGTCATTTCCAGGAGTTATTGCACCCTCCGAAAGGCCACAGTTTTACTAATGTTTTCCAAATGTTGCAAAAATGTGTAGAATAAATATTACATTTCAACATTTCTGTCAAAGAAGATTTGTGTCAACCTGCGACAAATAGTCATTTTGATAGTAGGCTAATATAGACACATCATGTGTTGTCTTCATTATAACACTTATTTAAGACTTTTAAAGTCATTTTGATAGTAGGCTAAAATAGCTAATATAGACACTTACATTATGTGTTGTCTTCATTATAACACTTATATAAGACTTTTAAAGTCATTTTGATAGTAGGCTAAAATAGCTAATATAGACACTTACATCATGTGTTGTCTTCATTATAACACTTATTTAAGACTTTTAAAGTCATTTTGATAGTAGGCTAAAATAGCTAATATAGACACTTACATTATGTGTTGTCTTCATTATAACACTTATTTAAGACTTTTAAAGTCATTTTGATAGTAAGCTAAAATAGCTAATATAGACACTTACATTATGTGTTGTCTTCATTATAACACTTATTTAAGACTTTTAAAGTCATTTTGATAGTAGGCTAAAATAGCTAATATAGACACTTACATTATGTGTTGTCTTCATTATAACACTTATATAAGACTTATAAAGTCATTTTGATAGTAGGCTAATATAGTTAATATAGACACTTACATCATGTGTTGTCTTCATTATAACACTTGCATAAGGCTTTATATTTTTGGGGCTCAAGACAGAATAGTTTTTTTAAATTTCTGGTCCAATATCGCTCTATTAACATTATGGGTTGCCGACCCCTGCCTTAGTATCTGCTGAGTTAATTTTCAAGACTGGAGAATGTAACAGCAAGACTGCTGTAGTGCCCACAAGTGACAGCTCAGCCCGAAAGACTTTCTGCTAGAAACGGATCAGTGCACTCTCTCGGCTTACAAGTGTTCCGCTTTTCCAGATATAGAACGCAGCGGGACCAGGAGCTGCCAAAAGAGGCTGCTATTGACCTTTTTGGTGACATTATTCAAATAGGAAAGCACTTCCTATCGCTTCCTGACTGCAGCTTCAAGACAAAAAATAGGCACACAGATGGACGGAAGTACATTTGTGTTTGAAACAGCGTTGGTGTAGTGAGAGCCAACTTGTGTCAAAGTCATAAATGAGACACCCCACCTACGCTTGGTGCCACACAGAATATACACTCAGTTGTTTTCAACAAAGGGGAACTATTATACCTTATCGTAGCTTTGATGAATGAAGTAAACAATCTTTACTGATTCTTAGAATAATGTGGAAACAGATATCATGAATCTGCTGAGGACTGACTTTAGAATCATTCTCAAAAGGATACAATGTGATCCAAAGATGTTCATTAGGTCTTCAAGAATTGATGCAATGTGTTATTCTCATAGCCAGACCTGTGTGGTTATTTCCATACCTGATGGTTTCGGCCACAGCTGTTGCCTTCCTCAGACGTTGTCACGTGAGGTCACAGCTATAAGAATAACAAATGTGATAACAGGGAGATTAAACTTCTGTGGCTTTTCTAAAGCCAACTCAAAATGTCACTTACGAGTATGCACATGCTGTATGTCATGCAGCGTCATGTACTTCTTGCCATCTGGGCATGTGGTCTTTTGGGGGTGGTTTTCCTAATCTTCACGGCCACTCCGGAGAGTATGGCGAGGTATTGAACAAGAAAATTTGATCATATTACGCCTATACTGGCTCACCTGCACTGGCTTCCTGTGCACTTAAGATGCGACTTTAAGGTTTTACTGCTTACGTATAAAATACTACACGGTTTAGCTCCAGCCTATCTCGCCGATTGTATTGTACCATATGTCCCAGCAAGAAATCTGCGTTCAAAGAACTCCGGCTTATTAGTGATTCCCAGAGCCAAAAAAATAAAGTCTGCGGGCTATAGAGCGTTTTCTATTCGGGCTCCAGTACTCTGGAATGCCCTCCCGGTAACAGTTAGAGATGCTACCTCAGTAGAAGCATTTAAGTCCCATCTTAAAACTAATTTGTATAATCTAGCCTTTAAATAGACCCCCCCTTTTTAGACCAGTTGATCTGCCGTTTCTTTTCTTCTCTCCTCTTCTCCCCTGTCCCTTGCGAGGGGGAGTTGCATAGGTCCGGTGGCCATGGATGAAGTGCTGGCTGTCCAGAGCCGGGACCCCGGGTGGACCACTAGCCTGTGCATCGGTTGGGGACATCTCTGCGCTGCTGACCCGTCTCCGCTCGGGATGGTTTCCTGTTGGCCCCGCTGTGGACTGGACTCCCGCTGATGTGTTGGATCCACTGTGGACTGGACTTTCACAATGTTATGTCAGACCCACTCGACATCCGTTGCTTTCGGTCTCCCCTAGAGGGGGGGGGGGGGGTTACCCACATATGCGGTCCTCTCCAAGGTTTCTCATAGTCATTCACCGACGTCCCACTGGGGTGAGTTTTTCCTTGCCCGTATGTGGGCTCTGTACCGAGGATGTCGTTGTGGCTTGTACAGCCCTTTGAGACACTTGTGATTTAGGGCTATATAAATAAACATTGATTGATTGATTGATTGATTGTCTATGTCGTTCATTCATAGTTAGTTGTTACAGCTCCTCACGTGGCTGAACAAGCCGATTTGCGAATTGCATGAGCAGCCACAGTTAGGGCAGGTTGTTCCTCCTGGAAGAGTTGGTCTACTTGGGGCTTGCTGCCTTGCTTTTCGGGCCAATCTCTTTCGAACAGTATCGTCTATACGTTCGGATTCGTAGATCGCGACTATTTTGGTCGTCGCCTGGCGCCAGGAGGAGCTGTCTGAAGTGAGACTTCCAAAGTCATGTGGTTTGACTTTTCTTTTTTTGAGGTATAATTTCAGAGTATCATTGTATCTCTTCTTTTGACCTCCCTGAGAGCGAGTTCCCACATCAAGCTCTCCAAAAAATATTTGTTTCGGGAGACGTGTGTCATCCATTCCGGCACAGTGCCCTGCCCAGCGAAGCTGGTTCTTCACGACCATGGATTCAATACTGAAACTCCTTGCTTCTTCCAGCACGCTGACATTTGTCCGATAGTCTTTCCAGGAGATCCCAATAATTATTCGTAGGGAGCGTTGGTGAAATGGCTCCAAGGTTTTGAGGTGTCTGTGATATGTCACCCATGTCTCGCTGCCGTACAAGAGGGTTGGTACGACCACAGCTTTGTATACCATTAGTTTTGTGTCATTTTTGAGGTTACAGTTCTCGAATACACGTTTCCGAAGTTTTCCCAAAGATGCGCATGCACTTCCAAGTCGGTGAGTAACTTCATCATCGATGTTTGCTTTAGTGTTGAGAGTGCTTCCGAGATAGCAGACGTTTTCAACAGATTTCAGTGTTTCCACATCTAGTGCCACCTGCTGGCCAGGAGCAGGTTGAATCAAAATTGTCGTCTTCTTTTTCTTCATTTGGAGGCCAAGCAGTTTATAGGCTGAGTTAAAGAGATTAAGGGTATCCTGTAGGTCCTTTTCCAACTTGGCTACAACGGCGCAGTCATCGGCATATTGTAGGTCATTTATTATTATTTTCTGGACTTTAGTAGTTGCCTTGAGCCGGCTCAGATTGAAAATACTTCCATCAAACCGGTATCTGACTGTGACACTGGCGGGGTAATGGTCTATGATGAGAACAATGACCGCGAAAAGGTAGACGTCGAAAAGGGAGGGTGCAAAGACACAGCTTTGTTTGACACCTCTCATAATGGGGAAAGCGTCCGTTTCCGAGTTATTGTACAGCAGGGGTCACCAACCTTTTTGAAACCAATGGCTACTTCTTGGGTACTGATCAATGCGAAGGGCTACCAGTTAGATACACACTTAAATAAATTGCCAGAAGTAGCCAATTTGCTCAATTTACCTTTAACTCTGTTATTATTAATAATTAATGATATTTATCTTTGTGGAAACACTGATCATCTTAATGATTTCTCACAATAAATATATATAGAAACAGATAAATATCAATATGCAAAACTTTATTTTTATATTTTCTCTAAGTGCACATTTTTCAAATTGAACATTTTCAAATGATCACTGCTAAGACAGTCTTGTGAAATCACAATATCCCATTTTAACTAGCTAGCCACTAACATTTTTTAACAAATCATGAATTACTTTGCACCATGTTTGTACAAATAATAACTCATGTAAAATACAAAAGTAAACTCTCAAATTTTTAAATCATGTCACACTTTGAACTGGACACCAAATCTCATTTGACAACCTGGTCTGTTGAAGATAAGGCCCTTTTTTTTTAAATAAAATAAAATAAGATAAATAAATAAAAAACATTTTCTTGGATAAAAAAGAAAGTAAAACAATATAAAAATAATTACATAAAAAATAGTAATTAATAAAAATGTTAGTGGACCAGCAGCCTATACAATTATGTGTACTTCAGGGACTGTGTCCCTTGCAGATGTGTTGTCTATGTTGTGGGAACCAGAATATTGGTAGCAGAAAGAAATAACCCCTTTTGTGTGAGTGGGTGTGGATGAGTGTGCATGGGGGAGGTTGTTTGGGTTGATGCACTGATTGAAAGTGTATCTTGTGTTTTTTCTATGTAGATTTAAATTAAAAAAAAAAAAAAAAAAAAAAAAAAAAATTTTTAAATTTAAATTTTTTTTTTTTTTTTTAGAACAGGCCCGTGGGCGACTCATCTGGTCCTTTCGGGTGACCTGGTGCCCGCGGGCACCGCGTTGGTGACCCCTGTTGTACAGCACAGTGGCAGTCATGCCGTCATGCAACAATCGCAGCATCTTAATAAACTTATCTGGGCAGCCTAGCAGTCATGTAGCATCATGCACTTCTTACATCTGGGCATGTAGACGTTCATTTGGGGGTGGTTTTCCTAATAGACCTGTACCGAAGAACTCCTGACAAAACTCGGTCTTCTCCTGGCTCTCCCATATCTCTTCTGCTTTGCTTTTTCGTTTCGTCTTAACTTTCTAAGAGCCTCTCTTTTGCGCTGTTGCCCTGAAATCTAAAATGTTGGGATTGATAAACTGGTCCCTAAACAAAATGATCAAGATCTTTGACGAAAAGCTGCCTGTCCTGATGGAACCTTTGCTACTGGATTCAGGGGTTCTCGGGAGAAGTGGTGGGTTATGTGCCTAGCAGTACTTTCCTTTTCTGAAGATAACAGTGATAACAGGTCATCTGCTGATTGGCTTGGGCAATGCTCTGGTCAAATCGACAAATTCGCAAGACGATGGCAGCTGTACAAGAAGCCAAGTGATGGATGGGTTGTGCAGATCTGTGAGCACTCGGACTTTGGCGATGTCTAAATGAATCGCATATTGGATCATGTCGGAGAAGGTTTCTGCTCTGCAAGGTGACAATATAATACATTTTAAAATCAGAACGGACAACTAGGGCATGTGTTTGCTTGCCCAAACCACAATAAACCTTATCTATAATTTGTTTCCCTGTGCATTGGCCTTGGCAGGGGAATGCTGTAAACCCCACTTGTGAGAGCATTGCAGCCAAAGACGCTCTGAAATCCCTTCCCCTTTTTTCAAAAACACCTGGGATGTTGACTTTGTTAAGTGACGCAGAACGGAGCTACTTCCGGCTTATGTACAAAGCACTCACTCATTGATACTACTACATAGATTGCACCTCCGCCCCCTCGGTATGATGGACTACAGTGCAGCGGTATGGTACTGTTGATCACCTATTCCCAGGAACCGGGAATTTGTGCGGTATCGGTTCAAATGTAAAAGCTACCCTCCCAACGAATCGCAAGGCTAGCCACTAATAAATATTAACTGTGCCAGGATTCAGCGAGAAAATTATGAGGCTAGCAGCATCTGCAAAATCAATACTTATAGAAGTTGTCTCTCCCTTCCATCGGTTGACAGCGTATGTTTCTTTGGATACAAGTGACTGTGGAGGGGGCGTGGTCGGCGTGTTTCCTGCGGGAAGGGCTGGTGCAGGAGCCGGCTACGAAGCAGCTGACAGGTGAGTCTCCTTGAGACCATGAGAGGGGAGGGCCAGCGGAGAGGAAGCACGCGTGAGCGAGAGACGGGGGAGGAAAGACCAAAAACTGAAATAAAAAAGACTGTAGAACCTGTAAAGTGCCTGGTCATCCATTCCAAACGAGCCACAAAGAACCCTGACATCCAACACTGCCACAGTGACATTTGACACTTTGTCTCACAAGCCAAAACGGAGCGGTCTAGACCAGCGGTTCTCAAGGTGTAAGAACCCAGAAGACACCAGGGCAGATGCAGCAAGTTGACTAAAATAAAGAAAAAACACAGCTATTAAGAGACTTAGACTTAGCGTTAGACTTCCTTTTATTGTCATTAAAATTTGAACTTTGCAGTACAGATAAGAACACAATTTAAAGGTGCAGCTATAAATAAATAGATTTATTTAACGGATGTATGTTATATTGTCTTTATATTCAAGCCAGTTAATCCATTTTTGGGGGGAATTGAGGGGATTATTTTAATGCGTTCAAGAGTCTTAGGGCCTGAGGAAAGAAGCTGTTACAGAACCTGGAGGTTCTGCTACGGAGGCTGCGGAACCTCTTTCTAAAGTCCAGCAGTGAAAACAGTCCTTTGTGGGGGTGTGGGAGGAGTCTCTGCAGATTTTCTGAGCCCTGGTTAGGCAGCGGCTTTTTGCGATCACCTGGATAGGAAGAAACGGAGTCCTGGTGATCTTTTCCG
Source organism: Entelurus aequoreus (assembly GCF_033978785.1). Classification (NCBI taxonomy): domain Eukaryota; kingdom Metazoa; phylum Chordata; class Actinopteri; order Syngnathiformes; family Syngnathidae; genus Entelurus; species Entelurus aequoreus. Next base: position 34,898,054 of record NC_084752.1, on the reverse strand, counting down.
CCGTCCTCACCACTCTCTGGAGAGACTTCCAGTCCGAGGCACTGCAGGCTCCGGTTCAGACAGAGATGCTGTTGGTCAGTAGGCTCTCTTATCCGTCCATCCATCCATTTTCTACCGCTTGTCTCTTTCGGGTCGCGGGGGTTGCTGGAGCCTATCTCAGCTGCACATGGGCGGAAGGCGGGGTACACCCTGGACAAGTCGCCACCTCATCGCAGGGTCAACACAGATAGACAGACAACATTCACACTCACATTCACACACTAGGGCCAATTTAGTGTTGCCAATCAACCTATCCCCAGGTGCATGTCTTTGGAGGTGGGAGGAAGCCGGAGTACCCGGAGGGAACCCACGCAGTCACGGGGAGAACATGCAAACTCCACACAGAAAGATCCCGAGCACGGGATTGAACTCAGGACTACTCAGGACCTTCATATTATGAGGCACATGCACTAACCCCTGTTCCACCGTGCTGCCCTCTCTTAACCGTGCCAAGCTAATTTTAGTTATTTATAAAAGGTACAATTAAATAGTTTTTTTAGTTCCTGCAACGACCGAGTAAACAAGAGCAAAAACAAAACAGTCTGATGCAGGAAATCAGTATTTTGTGTAGTTATTATGTTCACTGAGGGGAGGCTGACTATTCAAGGGTTTGAAACCCCCCCCTGATCTGTGAACAAGCTGGATCACTGGAAAGAAAAACAAAATAAGTCCCATGCAAACTGGAAAACAACACCAAAACAATGAATATTAATGTTTGTGCGACCTACTGTAGTGCACAGTCGGGGTACACAACTCGATGAAAGTCGACTCCCGCCTGTCGATGACCTCATGTCCGCCTCAGCATGCCGTCTTGATTTGAATTAAAGGAAGAAAGAAAAAAAAAAAAAAGATAAGACTTGATTATTACGTAGATTCACTTCAGGGTAGCATGAGAGGCAGTGAGATCGCAGTAAACAGGACCTGATTTCCCCGCATGACTCATGGCGTTCGTCTAAAGGGTCAATTTGAGGTCTGAATGCCACACTGGATGGCTGCGTATGTGACAGCGATGATCCTTTTGACGTAGGAAAGGCTAAGAGCCGTCAGCAAAGCCTATTAGCGCTCTAACACGCTGTGCCTGTGCATCGGCGTGTTTCTGATTGAATAATATGTTTTTATATATTATGATGTGCATGTTGTCATTCACAATCAATATGTGAAACAAGCACGCACATGTTTTTTTCTTTTTTTAAGCACTCGTGACTAATCGCTAGCCAACAATGGAGATATTCGAAGTTGCTCTATTCTGCCTATGAAGCGCTCTAAAAACCACCATTAACATCTTACATGCACGCTGTGTGTATATATGTAAAATAATAACATGGAATATTGACTTATTTTGATCATTTAACATTTAACGTTCACTGTTTCCTTAAACAACAACAACACTACAAATCACGGCAGACCTCATGAGAGACGACAAAGACTACGTTGGGACACATGATGAACCAGAAATTTTTATTTTTGAGCCTGAACATAAAGACGATGATCTACAAGTTTTAGAGGCTACACAGATCCAGCTTTAGTGAAACACTAAGCATCATGTAGCAGTATTGCTAAGTGCTAAACAAAGAAATACGCACTACGAACATAATAAAACAATCACATGGGGCCTGATTTACTAAGATCCGAATACTACGCGTTGAACAGCATGTGCAATGTCTAAAATTGCGTGTGCTAATAGTGGGCGTGTTGCGTGTGATTCACTAAGACTGCGTGTGCAATTGAAACGGGGTGCAGACCGCCTTACTTAAATGAGGGTACTATACGGGGCATCACCATTTACGACATATTCTTGTTGTTTATTTTCAACCCTGCAGGAGACATGTGCCACTTTTTATGGGCTTTTTAGAAGCAGTCCTGCAGTGCATTTGCATTGAAACTACTTGTTTTTCTTCAACCGCCGAAGGTACGGCTCAAAACACAAAAAACTGCATACTTAGTTAATTGTTTTTTATATATATATATATATATATATATATATATATATATATATATATATATATATATATATATATATATATATATATATATATATATATATATATATATATATATACATATATATATGTATATATATATATATATATATATATATATATATATATATATATATATATATATATATATATATATATATATATATATACAATAAATATTTTAATATATATTCTATAAGAAAAAAACATTGAAAAATACTAAAGGACACAAAAACACATCAATATAATTCATTTTAAATCAACCCCTTAAGTCCTCTAACAGCTATAAAATTATAAAATTATGTTGCTGAATTGACAATATTTATTATTATTATTCATCTCTGACTGTCCAAAATGTTGCCACATACGTATGAGAGGATTGTTGCTGCACTGGTGTGTGTGGATCTGTCAGTTTGCACGTGCTAAACAAAGCGCCAACTAATCCTCGCAAAACGGTGACGACTTTTGATACATCACCATGTGCGTGCAGAATGATTATGTTTGCATTTTCTCCTCCCATATTGTGGGCGTTTTGATGATCAGCACACGTTGTGCATATCAATGAAGGCGGAGACGCAACATGGATTGCACGCCTTATTCCGCTCACGCAGACACAATCCACTTTGCACACGTTTAGTAGATCAGCTTAGTGTGCGCTATCAGGTTTGCACCTGTTTTAGTACGCGCTAGGGTTGTATAGTATACCGGTATTGGTATAGTACCGCAATACTAATAAATCTAATTCAGTACTATACCGCCTCAAAAAAGTACCGGTCCACCACCCCACCATCGTCATCACGTCGTGACATTTCTGGTTTTACGAGCAGAGGAGCATGTTCGGCAGTGCACACACACAGTCTACTTACAAGCAGACACAGTGTGTAGACAGAAAAGGGAGAATTGACGCATTTTGGCTCAGTTATAACACTGAAACACTAAAGTCCATCCGCAGTCGGCAGTGTTTTAGCTACTTTTAAATCACTAATCCTCGCCTCCAAGGTGACAAATAAAGTAAGTTTCTTACAAGTACCATTATCACTGGAGGACGAGGAATAGCTAAACATGCTTCACTACACACCGTAGGAGGATACAATAGCTCACCGGTGTCACAATGTAAACAAATGCCAAAGGTGGATCTACAGCTGACATCCACAGTAATGATACCATGTACAAGAGTGTATCTAGTCGATACCACTGTGATAACATGGATATTTTTTAGCATCACATAATCTTTTTTCGTTTTTTAAAACTTATATTATGTTTATAATGTCAGTAAATATGTCCCTGGACACATGAGGACTTAAATTATGACCAATGTATGATCCTGTAACTACTTGGTATCGGATCGATACCTAAACTTGTGGTATCATCCTGAACTAAAGTATCAAAGAAGAGAAGAATAAGTGATTATCACATTTGATAGAACATGTCAAAAGAGAAAATAAGCAGATATTAACAATAAATGAACGAGTAGATTAATAATAAATTGTTACAGTTTGTCCCTCATAATGTTGACAAACTAATAGAATGATAAATGACACAATTAGGAGTCTTTGTTTGTTTACTTACTACTAAAAGACAAGTTGTCCAGTATGTTCACTATTTTATTTAAGGACTAAATTACAATAATAAACATATGTTTCATGTACCCTAATATTTTTGGTTAAAATAAAGTCAATAATGCCATTTTTTGTGGTCCCCTATATTTAGAAAAGTATCGAAAAGTACCAAAAAGTATCGAAATACATTTTGGTACTGTTACCAAAATATTGGTATCGGGACAACACTAGTAAACGTAAACCTTTAGTAAATCGTTTCTGTACTCTCACTGGGATGCCGAGTGATGGGATGGTAATACTTCCCGTTTAGATGAAGAATTAATCATATTCCAATGTTGGCGTTTTTTTAACAGCCCTGCCTTCTCCAGGTTAAAACTCCGCTTTCCGCCAGTGTTTTGTTTTGTTTATATTTGCCGGTGTTGTGCCAAAATGTGATTGCCTGCCAAAAATGTTCTTTTTTCGCGGGAGCGCACACCTAGGCCTGCATTGCTTGGTTTGGTCTGTCCACAGCGGATTACTAGACAAACACTTCATCTTCCTGGTTCTTGTAACGCTGTGTGTTTGACATTATTTAAGACTTTATCGTGTGCGGGAAATGACAGTTTGCCTTTTTCTGTGGTATTAATGAGATTTAAAGGAGTGTTTTTAGTTGTTTGGAAGATACATACAATTGTAACTGTTATTTTTTCCTGCACATAATAAATACTTCTAAAGTGTTTGGATGCATTTATTTATGTAAAATGTTCATTAAATGTAATATTGCCTGACAAAAAAGTGATTCAACATAATATTTTGATATTTATACATCGCATATTTGACTAGAATGCCCTTATAAGCATTACATATATCAATATCAAGTACCTACTGTACTGTTTACTTGTTGAAATACTCTTTTTAGAGCTAAAATCTACCCAAACGACTACTTTGCTGCTGCCAAAAATTGATTTGAAGGGTATTTCAACAAGTAAACAGTACAGTAGGTACTTGACTTCTATAAATATAATGCTCATAAGGGTATTCTAGTAAAATATGCAGGGATGAGATGTGTCAGTGGTCCTCGTCAGCCAGAAAACTTTGATTTCGGGGCGGCGGCGGTAAAGTTTTCATGAAGGGAAGAAGAAAGTGAATGAATGATTATAACTGAATACATTTTCTTTCTTTTGTATTATTTGTTTTAATTAATTAAGTAACATTTATGACAAACTTTTTCCAAAACAATATAGAATGTGAGATATAACAGGATAATTCATACGTTTATCATTTGTTTTCAAAACGCTTACAAAAAAGTGTTACCCCAAAAATTTACCGTGGGACCCCATTTTTATCGACTTGATGGGGTCCCAGAATATTGAAAATTCCTAGCGCCAACACTAGGGATGATACTCGAAACCGGTTTTCCCGGTTGTTTGATAAGAAAAGAACCGAGTCCTCGGACTCGAATCCCTTTTTGAGAACCGGTACCCGTTATCGAGACCACTATAGTAAAGGAAAAGAGTTGATTCTTTATTCGAATCCCGTCCCGACCAGAAATGCTCCGTGGGACATCACAAGAATTGACGTCACGTAGCTCAGTCATTAGGCGCAGATAGCGAAAGCAGGAAAACAATGGACGGGAAAAAGTGCTCCAAGGTGTAATAAAGTTCAAAACAAAAGCTATCATCCATCGAATAACTTTACTGAGAGATTTTAGCAGACTACAAACACATGACGAACACTTTTACGACCAACCGGAAACATAGCAACCAGGCTAGCAACGCACCTCCTTTACGGCAGCTGTCGCAACGTTCTTAAAACAACCGCAGCACATACATATATATACAACATATCTCCCTTTTTTAACTTTTGTTTTTCTTTCCTTGTAAACAAAACAAAATCACACTGTAGATGTGTTGTCTGTCTAATTATAAATAATGCAGACGAGGCGTGTTGGCTGAGTTCTTGACGTTTACTTTCACAGCGTGGCAACATGCAACACTTTTCGGGGCTACCGCGCATGCTCGTAACTCCCGTTGCATGCTGGGTAGTGTAGTTGTTATATTCTCTAGCTCATAACATTTTTCCCCCTATAAAGAAATAATGTTAACTCAATAAAGTGTATTTCTTTTTTTAGCTTTAACTTTTCATTTTTTAGCATTGTAACCACATTTGCAAACAACTTTTCTCTTCATAGAATTTTCTTTCAATAAAGAAATAAAGTGCAAAAATGTCAAAGCATCATAACAAACAGTTATGTCAAATAGCAGCAGAAGTGCACTTTTTGGAGAGCTGTATTATTTTCAGTTTTGTGCCCAAGGGACTGATTTTATTTAACACTATATTATTATTTATACACCTATAGTTATCACAGAGACAGGTTGTTTTTGTGTTACTGTATATATTTGTTTCTCTGAAAAATCCCACTTAATATTCTTTGGGTAACAACAGTCAATATTTATTTATTTTATTTTATTTTTTTAGGTGGGTAACAGTCAATATTTATTTATTTATTAGATTTAATTTTTTTATTATATAATAAAAGTGAGCTTTTGTTAAACCAAATATTGTGTGTTTTTTTCCATATACAACAACCTATCTGGACTCGATAAGAGAATCGATAAGGAATCGGTTCGATAAGAGGATTCGATAATAGGCTCGAACTCGATAATTCCTTATCAAACATCATCCCTAGCCAACACTGATAATCCTCACAAAATGTTTAAAAAAAACAAAAAAAAGTGCCACAAACGAGCGTCTTTTTGTGTCTTTCTCGCCATTTGGATGTCAAAGTTAAAGTTAAGTTAAAGTTAAAGTTAAAGTACCAATGATTGTCACACACACACACTAGGTGTGGTGAAATTTGTCCTCTGCATTTGACCCATCCCCTTGATCACCCCCTGGGAGGTGAGGGGAGCAGTGGGGAGCAGTGGGGAGCAGTGGGCAGCAGCGGTGCTGCGCCCGGGAATCATTTTTTGACCAACTTCTCAATTTATGGCCACAACCTTCTACTGTCTGCTTGAGACGCATGAGTTATAATCTAGAAATAACTTTCACCAACTCCGAGGCGATGTAGCTGCTCACCTTGCTCAATATGTCAGTATAAGTTTGTTAATTCTGTCTGATCACGGCTCATCTAAAAATAGTTTGTCAAAAATATTCAGGTCACGACATGTATATGGAGTATTAAATGTTTTTTTAGAGGGCTTTATGGGCGAAATAGTGTACCCTCATTAGATGCATTGTTAGTCACCTCTTACTTGCCGTATTTTACGACTTAGAATGCATAAGTGTACAGCTCTGGTAATGGGTACATTCGCACCCACCTGCACAAATGTACTTCAAAATGTAACAATCAAAATAAATAGGACTTTTTTTTTGGTTTACTAAAGCATGCATATATAATATGCATTAGTTTGACCATTTAAAATCAATGATAATAAAAAGGAGATGCTTGGAAATAGCATATAAATGCCCCAAAAACTTGGAAAAACGCGATTCATAGCGCTACTTTTTGGTGTAACCATCATGAGCGTTCTGTTCAGGTATATTTCTTTTATATTTTGACAAATTATCATATTTATGTATTACTAAATTTAAATAGGTATTGATCAATCTTTAAGCTGTGTGTATTTGATTTCAGTTTGCTTTTGACATCTTATTTAGAATTGTAATTGAAACTTTTACAACCTTGTGTTGCGCTCATGATGGCGTAACCAAGCTACATTTCATTTAATAATATTATTTTGAATATCTATTCCATTTTTTACATTTAGTATATTTAAATATTCATTTATAAACATTGAATGCATTTCAAATATCAATAAAATGCAATTGCCTTCATCTTATAGGGTGATGTTTAGTTACACCAAGTCATGAGCGTAACACTAAGCTTCATCACTTTGACTTGTGATATCTCTAATTCTGGAGGTGTTTTATGCTTTTTTATTTTTGGAACATGTACTATACATATAATACAATAAAGTCCCATATAAAATTATGTTTCTAGCAATACTTTAATTGTGCCTTTGAAAGTAACACTCCAATGTCCATTAGTGGAGCTGTACACATAAAAAATACACAAACGAGTTCTTGTCTTACAAACACCAAACCCAGTGAAGTTGGCACATTGTGTAAATCATAAATATGCAACATGTTTCAAAAAAGCTGGCACAAGTGGCAAAAAAGACTGAGAAAGTTGAGGAATGCTCATCAAAGACTTATTTGGTACATCCCACAGGTGAACAGGCTAATTGGGAACAGGTGGGTGCCATGATTGGGTATAAAAGCAGCTTCCATGAAATGCTCAGTCATTCACAAACAAGGACTGGGCGAGGGTCACCACTTTGTCAACAAATGCTTGACCAAATTGTTTAAGAACATCATTTCTCAACCAGCTATTGCAAGGAATTTAAGGATTTCACCATCTACGCTCCGTAATATCATCAAAAGGTTCAGAGAATCTGGAGAAATCACTGCACGTACGCCATGATATTACAGACCTTCGATCCCTCAGGCGGTATTGAATCAAAAAGCCACATCAGTGTGTAAAGGATATCACCACATGGGTTCAGGAAGACTTAAAAAAAACCACTGTCAGTAACTACAGTTGGTCGCTACATCTGTAAGTGCAAGTTAAAACTGTACTATGCAAAGCCAAAGCCATTTATCAACAACACCCAGAAACGCTGCCGGCTTCGCTGGGCCCGAGCTCATCTAAGATGGACTGATGCAAAGTGGAAAAGTGTTCTGTGGTCTGACGAGTCCACATTTCAAATTGTTTTTGGAAACTGTGGATGTTGTGTCCTCCAGACCAAAGAGGAAAATAACCATCCGGACTGTTGTAGGCATAAAGTGTAAAAACCAGCATGTGTGATGGTATGGGGGTGTATTAGTGCCCAAGACATGGGTAACTTACACATCTGTGAAGGCGCCATTAATGCTGAAAGGTACATACAGCTTTTGGAGCAACATATGTTGCCATCCAAGCACCGTTATTATTGACGCCCCTGCTTATTTCAGCAAGACAATGCCAAGCCACGTGTTACAACAGCGTGGCTTCGTAGTAAAAGAGTGGCCTGCCTGTAGTCCAGACATTGAAAATGTGTGGTACAATATGAAGGCTAAAATATGAGAAGGGAGACTGTTGAACAACTTAAGCTGTACATCCAGCAAGAACGGGAAAGAATTCCACTTCAAAAGTGTGTCTGATCAAACCAGCCAATATCTTGGCCGTCTTTTTTTCAGATGCCTGAAGAATTTAAAGGTGGTACTGTTTGCAGAGTCTTGGTCTGGTCCTCCTTTGGCACAAGACAACACCAGGCAGATGTGTTTTTGAGATTTAATAAACACACAAGTTTGGATTTAAGTGCATCTCCTCTTTTCGTAGCGTCTGAAGTGAAAATAAAATGTTTGATAGCGGCGCCTCAAAGCACTTAGCATTTGCGTGCTTGTGAGTCTTGACAGCTTTTAGCAGCCTCACCACTCTTGAAATTTAGGCGTGCTAAAAACAGCAGAAGCGAGCTGACATATTTTGCATGTGCAGCCCCGGGCTTAAACATGCTATTTTGCCTTCAGAGCAACATGCTTATCTTTGCATTTAGTGCCCGCGGCGTCTGTAATGCCGTGAATTCTATTCACCCATTTGGAACATGTGAAACTTCCTTTTAATTCTCTGGTAAAGCGTGTGATTAAGCAAGTATGTGGAGTGGTAATGGTCGGGTAACGAGGGAGTTTTAATTATGAACAAATAAATAATTAACCACTATGGATGGCTAGATAGAAGAAAAGGCAATAAGCTTTTTTTTTTTTTTTTTAATTCAATGTGTCTATCAACATGTTAACAAATATAACCACATACAGTAGAACACATTTTTTTGTTTGTAAATCTAAAAGTTTGTATAGTGAATCACAATTCTCCATTAGAAACAATGTAAAAATTATGGTGCCTTTTTTTATTTGTGTAAAACAAGTTTTATGCCATCCACAAAGATTGAATGGAGGCAACTTGACTCTTAATTTTGTTATTTTGCAATAACATTAACGGAATAAAATCAATAGCTTTCTGAAAAGAAAAAAAAATTCTGATAAGACTAAGCACGGTTATAGCTCGGTTGGTAGAGCGGCCGTGCCAGCAATTTGAGGGTTCTGGGTTTGATCCCCGCTTCCGCCATCCTGGTCGCTGCCGTTGTGTCCTTGGGCAAGACACTTTACCCACCTACTCCCAGTGCCACTGGTTTAAATGTAACTTAGATCAGTGGTTCTCAAATGGGGGTACACGTACCCCTGGGGGTACTTGAAGGTATGCCAAGGGGTACGTGAGATTTACAAAAAAATGTCTGTCAAAAAGAACTGCGAAAAGAAATGCAACAATGCAATATTCAGTTTTGACAGCTAGATTTGTTGTGGACATGTTCCATAAATATTGATTTTAAAGATTTCTTTTTTTTGTGAAGAAATGTTTAGAATTAAGTTCATGAATCCAGATGGATCTCTATTACAATCCCCAAAGAGGGCACTTTAAGTTGATGATTACTTCTATGTGTAGAAATCTTTATTTATAATTGAATCACTTGTTTATTTTTCAACAAGTTTTTAGTTATTTTTATATCTTTTTTTCCAAATAGTTCAAGAAAGACCACATCAAATGAGCAATATTTTGCACTGTTATATAATTTAATAAATCAGAAACTGATGACATAGTGCTGTATTTTACTTCGTTATCTCTTTTTTTCAACCAAAAATGATTTGCTCTGATTAGGGGGTACTTGAATTAAAAACATGTTCACAGGGGGTACATCACTGACTTAGATATTGGGATTCACTATGTAAAAGCGCTTTGAGTCACTAGAGAAAAGTGCTATATAAATATAATTCACTTCACTTTTTTATGTTAATCAAACAACACACAAGCAGGGTCTTGATGACAATACCTAATCATTATAATGACAACAAGACAACAACAAAAAGCGAGTTATTACTACCGAGGGCAACAGCTTTGGCACCTGTCGATTCCCTTTCTGACAAAAACAAAATAGCGACAGTAGGAAGGGGATTCATATGGCTCCATTTATCGCGGTTTATCTGAAACATGAAACGTGACAAATTAGGGGGAGGAGGGCTGCACTATGCACTTCCGCCGACAGATGGCAGTGGAGTGTTGAACATCTACAGAGCCAACAGGTCTGTGGATGATGCAGTCAACCTGGCCCTCCACTTCGTCCTGGAGCATCTGGACTCCGCAGGAACCTACGCCACGATCCTATTTGTGGACTTCAGCTCTGCCTTCAACACCATCCTCCCTGGACTGCTACGAGACAAGCTCTACCAGCTCAGCGTGCCCGACTACCTCTGCAGTTGGATCAATGACTTCCTGACACACCGAAGGGAAGATTGTCTCGGACAGTCGAACCACGAACACTGGTACTCCTCAGGGCTGTGTACTTTCCCCCTGGCTCTTCTCCCTGTATACAAACTGCTGCACCTCCAGTCACCAGTCCGTAAAGCTGCTCAAGTTTGCGGACGACACTACCCTCATCGCGCTCATCTCGGATGGCGACGAGTCCGCCTACAGGAGAGAGGTGGACCGGCTGGCGTCCTGGTGCAGCCTCAACAACCTGGAGCTGAACGCCCAGAAAACAGTGGAGATGATCATGGACTTCAGGAAAGTCACAGCCCCACCACCTCCCCTCACCCTGATTGACTCTCCCACCCCCGTCTCCATTGTGGACTACTTCCGTTTCCTGGGCACCACCATCACCCAGGACCTCAAGTAGGAGCCGACCATCAGCTCCCTCATCAAGATGGCCCAGCAGAGGATGCACTTCCTGCGGCAGCTGAGGAAACTTAAGGTGCCGACCGAGATGCTGGTGCAGTTTTACTCAGCCATCATCGAGTCCATCCTCACCTCCTCCATCACCGTGTGGTTCCCCGGCGCCACAGTCCGGGACAAGCATCGACTGCAGCGCATGGTACGTGCTGCTGAGAAAGTCATTGGCTGCAAGCTCCCATCCCTCCAGGACTTGTTCTCCTCCAGGACCAGGAGGCGTGTGGGTCGGGTCACAGCTGACTCTTCTCACCCTGGACACAAACTATTCTCCCCTCTCCCCTCAGGCAGGAGACTACGCTCCATCCAGACCCACACCTCCCGTCACCTGAACAGTTTTTTTCCCCTCGGCCATCAGGCACATGAACAATAACAAGATCTGATAGCTCAGTTACAGATCACTTTATTACCTATTCTGTGTTATATGTGTTTTATGTTGCACCATTGCACCAAGTAAATTTCCTAGTTTGTGAACCCGTTCTCAAATAATGGCAATAAAAACTATTCTGATTCTGACCTTAAAATGTGTTTTGTGGCATTTTCAACTTTGACCACAGCACTTTCTATCATTTTCAGCGGACTGCATTGCAAATGCATTTCTCTCACGTGACATACGCCCAGGAATGGTGCCAAACGAATCCCTTCCCTACTGTACAAACTAACCTTGTTGCTTCTTGGTTTTTTTTTAAGACAAATGTAGCTGCGGTAATAAAAAGACCAGAAGCTAGTCAGATAACTAGCTAGCCAGCTAGCTGGATGCCCGCAAGCTGAGGCAGAGTGACAGCCAAAGCAAAGGGAATAAATGGAGATGCCAAAAATGTCGAATGGCAATGGATCTGAAAGGTGAGCGATCGTACACGCTGGCTTTGATTAGCTTAGCCTGCGGCAAACTGTTGCAGAGCTTTTGTGAACGGAATCCATTTACATTTCACAAACTGATTCACACCAAGAGTGTGTCGCCTTTCAGAACAACATTTTGGCTTCATGAGGTCGTTGTCATTGATGAGGTGTTCACTCATGCGCCTATGTCATTATCGACGGAAACAACAACTATACTGACATGACATGTGATGGTTAGATAATATCATAATTACATACAGAGACAAGTTTAACATTGAAAAAGATCCGGGTGATTTTTTTTAAGCATGTCTAACATTTTTTTGTAGTGATTTTTTAATGACATGGTATGATAAATGATAAATGGGTTATACTTGCATAGCGCTTTTCTACCTTCAAGGTACTCAAAGCGCTTTGACAGTATTTCCACATTCACCCATTCACACACACATTCACACACTGATGGCGGGAGCTGCCATGCAAGGCGCTAACCAGCAGCCATCAGGAGCAAGGGTGAAGTGTCTTGCCCAAGGACACAACGGACGTGACTAGGATGGTAGAAGGTGGGGATTGAACCCCAGTAACCAGCAACCCTCCGATTGCTGGCACGGCCACTCTACCAACTTCGCCACGCCGTCCCATATCTCAACCGTATCTCAACTTTCAAATTCTGAACACCTTTAATAAGGTAAACTATGATGATTTCCATCTACATTTAACATCCCTTCCCGTGGTCTAGATAATACGTATTAAATATACTTTGCTGCAAATTTAGCCGACATTTTGTTCCACAGAGAGTAAAAAAAAAAATTCAGTCTGGACTCCAGGGAGGGGGTCCAGACTGAAGCCAAGGAAAAAAACCTTGTAGCCATAGCACACATAAACATGTTACATAGAATCAACAAAACTTGCAACAGAGGGGAGATTATTGATACTTTTTATGACATATTTAAACCTGCCAATAAATACAGTAAAAAAAAGTGTCTTAATGAAATTAAACAATGGATGTCCGCTAACTTTTTGCAACTCAACGCTAAGAAAACGGAAATGCTGATTATCGGTCCTGCTCAACACCGACATCTATTTAATAATACCACCTTAACATTTGACAACCAAACAATTACACAAGCCGACTCGGTAAAGAATCTGGGTATTATTTTCGACCCAACTCTCTCGTTTGAGTCACACATTAAGAGTGTTACTAAAAACGCCTTCTTTCATCTCCGTAATATCGCTAAAATTCGTTCCATTTTGTCCATTAGCGACGCTGAGATCATTATTCATGCGTTCGTTACGTCTCGTCTCGATTACTGTAATGTATTATTTTCGGGTCTCCCTATGTCTAGCATTAAAAGATTACAGTTGGTACAAAATGCGGCTGCTAGACTCTTGACAAGAACAAGAAAGTTTGATCATATTACGCCTATACTGGCTCACCTGCACTGGCTTCCTGTGCACTTAAGATGCGACTTTAAGGTTTTACTACTTACGTATAAAATACTACATGGTCTAGCTCCAGCCTATCTTGCTGATTAAGAACTCCGGCTTATTAGTGATTCCCAGAGCCCAAAAAAAGTCTGCGGGCTATAGAATGTTTTCTGTTCGGGCTCCAGTACTCTGGAATGCCCTCCCGGTAACAGTTAAAGATGCTACCTCAGTAGAAGCATTTGAGTCCCATCTTAAAATTAATTTGTATACTCTATCCTTTAAATAGACCCCCCTTTTTTTAGACCAGTTGATCTGCCGTTTTCCTTTCATCTTTGCCCCCTCGCCGGGTTATTCCGGTTCCGGTGACCATGGATGAAGTGCTGGCTGTCCAGAGTTGGGACCCGGGGTGGACCGCTCGCCTGTGCATCGGTTGGGGACGTCTCTGCGCTACTGACCTGTCTCTGCTCGGGATGGTCTCCTGCTGGCCCCACTATGGACTGGACTCTCACTGTTATGTGGATCCACTAGGGACTGTACCTAGAGGGGGGGTTACCCACATATGCGGTCCTCTCCAAGGTTTCTCATAGTCATTCACATCGACGTCCCTTGTGTGGGCTCTGTGCCGGCGATGTCGTTGTGGCTTGTGCAGCCCTTTGAGACTTTTGTGATTTAGGGCTATATAAATAAACATTGATTGATTGATTGATAAAACAATTTCCTAGATTAGCTAGACCAGACATGGGCAATTATTTTGACTCGGGGGCCACATTAGTCAGAAAAAATGTGTCTGGGGGCCGGTATGTGTGATCCATTCATACATATAAACACACAAACACACACACACACACACACACACACACACACACACACACACACACACACACACACACACACACACACACACACACACACACACACACACACACACACATGGACATAAATACATACATACATACAAATATACACTACCGTTCAAAAGTTTGGGGTCACATTAAAATATGTCCTTATTTTTAAAGGAAAAGCACTGTACTTTTCAATGAAGATAACTTTAAACTAGTCTTAACTTTAAATAAATACACTCTATACATTGCTAATGTGGTAAATGACTATTCTAACTGCAAATGTCTGGTTTTTGGTGCAATATCTACATAGGTGTATAGAGGCCCATTTCCGGAAACTATCACTCCAGTGTTCTAATGGTACAATGTGTTTGCTCATTGGCTCAGAAGGCTAATTGACGATTAGAAAACCCTTGTGCAATCATGTTCACACATCTGAAAACAGTTTAGCTCGTTACAGAAGCTACAAAACTGACCTTCCTTTGAGCAGATTGAGTTTCTGGAGCATCACATTTGTGGGGTCAATTAAACAATCAAAATGGCCAGAAAAAGAGAACTTTCATCTGAAACTCGACAGTCTATTCTTGTTCTTAGAAATGAAGGCTATTCCACAAAATTGTTTGGGTGACCCCAAACTTTTGAACGGTAGTGTGTATATATATATATATATATATATATATATATATATATATATATATATATATATATATATATATATATATATATATTTTTATATAGTATATATATATATATATATATATATATATATATATATATATATATATATATATATATATATATATATATATATATATATATATATATATATATATATATATATATATATATATATGTATGTCTAACATTTTTTTGTATTGTTTTTTTAATGATATGGTATCTCAACTTTCAAATTCTGACCACCTCTAAAAGGTAACCTATGATGATTTCAATCTACATTTGACGCCTCTTCCTGTGGTCTAGATAATAAGTATTAAATATGCTTTGCTGCAAATTTAGCCAACATTTTGTTCCACAGAGAGTAAAAAAACTATTCAGTCAAAGGCCGGACTCCAGGGAGGGGGTCCAGACTGAGGCCAAGGGAAAAAAAACCTCGTAGCCATGATGCAGTGGGTCTGACATAATATTGTGAAAGTCCAGTCCATAGTGGATCTAACATAATAGTGAGAGTCCAGTCCATAGTGGGGCCAGCAGGAGACCATCCCGAGCAGAGACAGGTCAGTCTGCCATCCAAGGCGCTACCAGCACCCATCAGGAGCAAGGGTGAAGTGTCTTGCCCAAGGACACAACGGACGTGACTAGGATGGTAGAAGGTGGGGATTGAACCCCAGTAACCAGCAACCCTCCGATTGCTGGCACGGCCACTCTACCAACTTCGCCACGCCGTCCCGTACTTCTACTATCAGGAGACACCGAACCAAACCCTGGACCTGTAACCACACGATTAATGCTGTCCAGCCTGGCGAAGCCTAGCAATGCTGTTACTAACGACGCCATTGAAGCTAACTTAGCTACAGAACCTCGACAGAGCTATGCTAAAAACATTAGCTCTCCACCTACGCCAGCCCTCATCTGCTCATCACCACCCGTGCTCACCTGCGTTCCAGCGATCGACGGAGCGGCGAAGGACTTCACCCGATCATCGGTGCGGTCGGCGGCTAGCGTCGGATAGCGCGTCTTCTATCCAACTCAAAGTCCTCCTGGTTGTGTTGCTGTAGCCAGCCGATAATACACCGATCCCACCTACAGCTTTCTTCTTTGCTGTCTTCATTGTCCATTAAACAAATTGCAAAAGATTCACCAACACAGATGTCCAGAATACTGTGGAATTATGTGGTGAAAACAGACGACCTAAGCTGGCCACCGTGCTATTCCAAAATGTCTGCTTCAACCCGTGACGTCACGCGCAAACGTCATCATACCGAGAAGTTTTCAGCCGGATATTTCCCGGGAAATTTAAAATTGCACTTTATAAGTTAACCCGGCCGTATTGGCATGTGTTGCAAAGTTAAGATTTCATCATTGATATATAAACTATCAGACTGCGTGGTCGGTAGTAGTGGCTTTCAGTAGGCCTTTAAGTTGTGATGGAAGTGCGTGTACCCCAGTGCCATAGAACAATTAAATGATATGGCTTCATCGTCGTACTAATCCTTCAAGTATCATATGATGTTTTGTTGTTTATTTGTTTTTTGTAAACCGTTCAATCTTGGCAGTTTGCGCTTTAAAAATGCAGGTATGTCCTACATTCTGCTTGCAAGCTACTCAGCTCATACTAGCTTCTTAAGCATCAGTTAAATTTTGATGTTTTCTTCTGAATATTTCACAAGGCACTGGACCGCCGGCTTGCTCTTCCAGGGACGTGTTAACCACTTACATGTGTGGCCAGAGTGGTTGTGAAGGCGCTTCGATTACAAAACACAGACAGGAAGCGGGAAGTTGCTCCCAACAACTCATCCTTATTCAGAGTAGTGCAAATGGTATCTATCGGTTGAAAGGAAAACAATGCGTTGCGCTGCGTAGTACGCAAACCCTGAATACTGTATATTAATAATGTCTCTGTTGCTATAAACGTATAAATACTACTGTAATTTCCAAACCAAAAGTGTCATCTAAGGCTTCGTAAACACTGCAGATACATTTAGATTTTTTTAATCATCTGTGATCTGTTTTGGATTTTTTACGTCAATGTGAACAGTGTAATTCCATTTTTTTTTTTATATCCAACCCAGGCTTTTTATGTATGTGGATATATATATTGGATATGTATGCGTTGAGTCTGCAGTGTGAACGTTCTTCCGGTCACGTCATCAAAAAGCGATAAACGTAATTATTCGCCAAAATAGAGGGTTACAAAACAAATAGCAGAAAACAGGCAAAAATGACGTTTTAGGAACTCAATATTCAAGATTCTTTATTATAGTCCATTCTTTAACATATACAAGACACATAAGAACTGAAATTTCCTTTTCGGCACAGTCCCACTAAGAGCAGACATATACGTTACAGGGAGATGAGACGGGACCGCCAACGGATCAGCCACTTACGGCGCTCCTTAAAAAAGGTGGGAAAAAGGTGATATTGGGAAAGTGGGGAAGAGTAAAAAATATCAGTCTAAGGCTGGACCCTCGGGAGGGGGTCCAGACTGAGTCCAAGGGAAAACCAACTCACATCAATGTTCCACCACTCATGTCTTCGACTGCTTGCCGACACACGCCTCGGAGAAGAGGTGAAAGTAAAATCTCCCGCAAAACTGCCCAACCCAAAATGCTTGCCCACTTCCTTCTCAATCTTTTACGCGCAATAATTCACTTCAGAAAATGTTGCAAAAAATCCTTGAAATGCGCCAAGACTGAGACCGACTGGTTTACTTTTGTAAACACTTCAAAACGAGACGTCATAACGTCATCTGCATGCAGCTCAGATTGCGTTCACATGAAACATCGCATTTTTTTTGTATTGTGAACGACTACATAAAAAGATCTGATTCGACAAAAAAATATGAATTGCTCACCCTGCAGTGTTAACGTAGCCTATAGGTTTAAAATATGTTTACGGTTAAATTTTAAAGCATGTTTTTGTTGGGGTCAGATATGCAGTAGAGTGGTACAGATAGACAGCTCTCCATTGTCACCAATTGTCAAAATATGGTGTTAGTTTTCACTGTTATGCTGATGACACCCAACTCTACATGCCCATAAAGCTGACCAACACGCCGGATTGTAGTCAGCTGGAGGCGTGTCTTAATGAAATTAAACAATGGATGTCCGCTAACTTTTTTGCAACTCAACGCCAAGAAAACGGAAATGCTGATTATCGGTCCTGCTCAACACCGACATCTATTTAATAATACCACCTTAACATTTGACAACCAAACAATTACACAAGGCGACTCGGTAAAGAATCTGGGTATTATATTTGACCCAACTCTCTCGTTTGAGTCACACATTAAGAGTGTTACTAAAACGGTCTTCTTTCATCTCCGTAATGTCGTTAAAATGTGTTCCATTTTGTCCACTAATCATTATTCATGCGTTCGTTACGTCGATTACTGTAACGTATTATTTTCACGTCTTCCTATGTCTAGCATTAAAAGATTACAGTTGGTACAACATGCGGCTGCTAGACTTTTGACAAGAACAAGAACGTTTGATCATATTACGCCTATACTGTATACTACTGGCATCTGTTTGTCTCGAGAGACAATAGAGTTTTGCGCTCAAATGTCAATTCATGTGCAACACCAGTTGTGACTATATAAGCCAATTCTTGACAGGCATGCTTTGTTGCAGTTCCTGCATACATATTGTATTGTTGGTTGATTCAGTGGGGGTGTGACTGTTCGCTTTCTACGTTCACGCTTCTCCTCCCACTGTCTTACTCTTCTTAAGTCACTCTGATGTACGCCCTCCTTCACTAACTTCCTCCATTTCCCACGTTCAGTTGAATGGGTTGATGTCACTGGCCTTCATATCACGCTTACACACATCTTTAAAACGAAGGACAGGTCTTCCCACAGCCCTTGTTCCAGAGGCCAGTTCTCCGTACAGGATGTCTTTTGGAATGCGAGTGTCATCCATTCGACTTACATGGCCAAGCCATCTCAGACGTCGTTGTGTAAGGAGAGCGAAGATTGTCTTCATTCCTGTTTTCACGAGGACATCCTTATTCGGGATGCGATCCTGCCATTTGATTCCCAGAATCTGCCTTAGGCACCGAAGATGGAAGGAGTTGAAACGGCGCTCTTGGCGTGCATACGAGGTCCATGACTCACTGGCATAAAGTAGAGTGCTAAGAACACAGGCTTGATAGATCTTCATTTTCGTGTTAATGGTTAGCAGTGTGTTCTCCCAAGCACGCTTGGAGAGTCTAGCCATCGTTGTAGATGCTTCGCTGATGCGGATGTTGAGCTCGGCATCAAGAGAGAGATTGCTGGATATGGTTGAGCCAAGATAGGTAAAGTTCTCAACAACTTGCAGGGTGTGGTTTCCAATGGAGCTCCTTGGAATGTTGCGTATATCTTGTCCCATAATGTTGGTCTTCTTGAGGCTTATAGTTAAGCCAAAGTCTTTGCATGCATCAGAAAAGCTGTTGATCAGCCTCTGTAGTGCTTCTTCTGATGGTGAGGCTAGAGCAGCATCATCTGCGAAGAGCATCTCTCTGATGAGGACTTTACGCACTCTAGTCTTTGCTAGACTCTAGACTTTTGACAAGAACAAGAAAGTTTGATCATATTACGCCTATACTGTATATACCTTTATATACCTATATACCAGGGGTGGGCAATTAATTGCATGAGCAACCCGAGCACTGCTGGAGGGCCACACCGACAATATTTCAATTACATTTTGCTTAAATTATTTTTGATATACCGTAAGATAAAAAATAATAATATTTTCATTTAACCTAACTTATCTTTATACAAAAGCAGATGGCTTTTGATTGTTTTATTTTTTAACACTTTCTTACACAACACTTCCTGATGTATAATACAATGCAACAATTTCAATTTCTGTCACTTTATCCTGCCACCTCTTTGTTGTGAACGTAGCACGCCTGTAAGGTGATTGGCGAAGAAGGAGGAAGCGTTGCTGTTGCGGAAATGAGGAGTGAGGATAGACGTGCGTGTGGAAAGAACGAGATAAGTTGAGTTGTGTTAGTATAGGTTGCTCTATAACAGTTTAAAAAGAGCGTCAGACTTGGTGTGCACTTCTTTTGGATGCTACAATTGATGTCAGAAGTGGGATGAAATGCCTCCCAGTTCGCCTTGCCATCAAACCTGGGAGTCTTCATTGAGGGCGGAATTCCCCCATGGCAAGCAGCGTGCGCTGCACCTGTAGACACTGCCTCTCTCCTTCCTTTCTCTCTCTCTCTCTCTCTCTCTGCGGCGAGCTCCTCACGTGGCACGTACCTCTCGATGACCTAGCAGGCTGAGCACACAAGCAGCGTAGTATGCGCAAAGTTTTACTTCTGCCACCAATTGTAGCGTCCAGAAGAAGTGCACACCAAGTCTGACGCTCTTTTTAAACTTTTGTTGAGCAAGCTATACTAACACAGCTGAACTTATCTCGTTCCTTTCCCACTCACGTCTATCCTCACTCCTCATTTACGCAACTCAAGAAGACAACATCAACTTCAGCAGGTCGTTACACTATATTCTTAAAAAAAATAGTAAAATAGTAAAAAATGTGCGGCAGCGGTTTTTATGGATCTAACTAAAGCATTTGACACAATTAATCACAATATTTTAATCAAAAAACTAGAACGATATGGCATCAGAGGGTTAGTCTTAAACTGGATAAGAAGTTATCTAACGAACAGGAAACAATACGTGAAGCTAGGCGAACACACGTCTACAACGCTAAATATATCCTGTGGTGTACCTCAGGGATCAATACTAGGACCTAAATTATTCAATCTCTATATAAATGACATTTGTAAAGTTACAAAATATTTAAAGTTAGTATTATTTGCGGATGATACAACAGCGTTTTGTTCAGGAGAGAACACACAGGAGATAATACAAATAATAACAGAAGAAATTAACCAATTAAAAAGATGGTTTGACAAAAACAGACTATCGTTGAATCTCAGTAAAACTAAAATAATGCTATTTGGTAACAGTAGAAGAGAAAGTCAAACACAAATACAAATAGAAGGAATAGAAATTGAAAGAGTAAACGAAACCAAATTTCTAGGTATAATGATTGATGATAAATTGAACTGGAAATCTCACGTAAAAAATATACAACATAAAGTTGCAAGAAACACGTCAATAATGAATAAACCAAAACATGTTCTAGACCAAAAATCCCTTCATATTCTCTACTGCTCACTAGTGTCACCATATCTGAGTTACTGTGTAGAAATATGGGGAAATAACTACAAAAGTACACTTCATTCATTAACGGTGTTACAAAAAAGATCAGTTAGAATAATACATAATGTTGGATGTAGAGAACATACAAATCCTTTATTTATTGAATCAAAAATACTGAAATTCCACGACATAGTGAATTTGCAAACAGCTAAAATTATGCACAAAGCAAACTATAACCTGCTACCCAAGAATATACAACAATTCTTCTCAAAAAAAGAGGAGAAATATAATCTTAGAGAAAAACGTAATTTAAAACATTTGTTTGCACGTACAACACTTAAGACCTTCAGTATATCAATATGTGGAATTAAATTATGGAATGGATTAAGCAAAGCAATCAAACAATGTACTAATATGATCCATTTCAAGAAACTCTTCAAACTTAAAGTGTTTACAAAGTACAAAGAAGAAGAACCATGACAAACATTCTCAATTTATTTAATCCATCCATTCATTCATTCTTAAAGTAATCTTACTTATCTCATCATATGAAATATGACTTACTTCACCAATTATTATTATTAAATTCTTAATATTATTTATTTATTTATTTTTATTGTGATTACTTATGGAGTTTATTGTGAAAAAATTGTGAACAGGAAGTGAACAAAAAGTTTTGCAACTGTTATGTAAAGAAAAGGGGTAGGATTAAATAAGCTCTGCTTCTTCCTACTCCTTTTCGAACATGTTGAAAAGAAACTGGAAATTGTGATGTATCATGTTGTATGTTTGCATGTTCGAAATAAACTCAAACTCAAACTCAAACTCTTTAAACACAGCAACATGTGTACTACAAATTAAGCACATGGCTTTACCTTTACTTGGCAGTCCATGTCTTGTTGAAAACACGCCATTCGTCATCACCTTTTCTTTTTTTAGTGTCTCGGGGATAACCGGGCGGACCGGGCATCACTTGTCGCTGTGCGCCTTCACTAACAGGACATACGCACATAAATAACACTTTTCAAAATAAAAGCAGCACAGTTGTATTGCACGCACGACATAGATGTTTTTTTAAATTTATTTTGTAATGTGTGATTGCCGCTGCGCGCACGAGCATACGTCCACACGGAAGTCATACAAATAACGCTTTTCAAAACAAAAGCAGCACCGTTGTATTGCACACTCGAAATAGATACTTTTTTAAATTTATTTTGTAATTTATGATTGGCCTCACGCGGGCCGGACAGGGACGTACAAAGAGCCGGATGCGGGCCGCAGAATGCCCAGGTCTGCTATATACATATATACCTATATACATATATACTGTATATATACCTATACTGGCTCACCTGCACTGGCTTCCTGTGCACTTAAGATGTGACTTTAAGGTTTTACCACTTACTTATAAAATACTACACGGTCTAGCTCCACCCTATCTTGCTGATTGTATTGTACCATATGTCCCGGCAAAAATCTGTGATGAAAGAACTCCGGCTTATTAGTGATTCCCAGAGCCCCAAAAATGTCTGCGGGCTATAGAGCGTTTTCTATTGGGGCTCCAGTACTATGGAATGCCCTCCCGGTAACAGTTAGAGATGCTACCTCAGTAGAAGCATTTAAGTCCCATCTCAAAACTCATTTGTATACTCTAGCCTTTAAAAAGACCCCCCTTTCAGACCAGTTGATCTGCCGTCTCTCTTTTCTGCTCTGCCCCCCTCTCCTTTGTGGAGAAGGGGGGGGGGGGGGCACAGATTCAGTGACCACAGATGAAACGCCAGCTGTCCAAAGTCGGGACCCAGGGTGGACCACTCATCTTTGCATCAGTTGGGGACATCTCTGCGCTGCTGACTTGTCTCCGCTCAAGATGATCTCCTGCTGGCCCCACTATGGACTGGACTCTCACTATTATGTTAGATCCACTATGGACTGGACTCTCACACTATTATGTTAGATCCACTATGGACTGGACTCTCACACTATTACGCTAGATCCACTTGACGTCCATTGCACCGGTCGCCCGGGGAGGCGGGGGTGGGGGGTGGGGGGGTCTTGTTGTTCCCACATCTGCGGTCCCCCCCAAGGTTTCTCATTGTTGAGTTGTTTCTTGCCCTGATGTGGGATCTGAGCCCAGGATGTTGTTGTGGCTTGAGCAGCCCTTTGAGACACTCATGATTTAGGGCTATAAAAGTAAACATTGATTGATCAACGGGCTCTTTAATTCTGATGATATGTATGACTTGAATCAAACGATGATATGGCGGCTTATTAATAGGTGTCAAATATTTAGTCCAACACTGTTTTGTCAAATTCCATAGAATCAATTTCTGATTGTGCAGTTCAGTTCCATAAACTTTTTTTTTGACAGAAACATAACAATTCCTGAGACCTAATGTGTTTTCTTCGTATATCAGACAGCTAAGGGTGTCTTTGGATCTAATGCATCAAAATAAAAGGTTATGTCGATACTTTGCTGTTAGTACTACAAAACAGGCAGACCTTATTTTGTCAAAGATTGCAAGTGTACAATTAATATTTGTCACGCCAGAATGATTCAAGTACTCCATTCTCCTGCTCCGTGGCAGTCATGCCTGTTCGGTGCAAGCACAGGGAGGCAAGAGGACGGTTTAAAATTCATGAAGATGTCTTTCAGCGGTACGCACGCGGTAATTGTTTCAATAATGAAAGAAGTCACACCTCGCGTGGAATTGTGAATGTTGTTTTGAGTGCAGGAACAATAATGCAAGTGTTTGATGTTACACCATCCTTGTCAGCCCCCAGTGTTACCCCCAGGCATTTAGCCACTTCCCTCCTTTCATGTATCTTTTAATAGGTCTTCTAAGGGCTGCCAGTGGTATGTTTTGAAATTTGCTAACTTGCTTGACAAATACCCAACAATTCACAAGGGAAGCAAACAGTTAAAAGTCCCAGAGAAAGATTTATCCGGTTTGTTTTAAGCATGCACCTGCTGCCTATACAACAGTGATTTGCAGGGATCTGAAAGACCGAGGAAATCAAATTGTATTCCGGAAAATACAACAGTGATGTTCAAATGGGGACCCCTGGAAGACCAAATTAAAGTCTGATTCAATCAGTTAAAGCTACCTTGTTGGCAAACATAAATAAGGTTAAGTTAGGTAAATACTTTATTGATCCTGAAAGAAATTCTGGAACTAATAAGAGTTTCTCCACTTGAAATCACATTGAGGCCATATTGATCACAGACTTTAGGCTTGTCTCACAAAAGTAGTTTAATGGTGAGGAGGATGTGTTATTTCGGCAGTAAGGTGTTTTCACTGATTGTATTGTTCTGCTTAATATAATCTTTGCGGTACCATAGATTAATTAAAAATCCCATTAAACTTTGGGAATATTATAAAAATGACCGTTATGGTTGCCTAAGGAAAAGTGCAATATGCTTTTAAACCCAACAATCATAATGACAATGAATGTGGTGTAGCTTGTTTCACAGCTACAGATTCTCATATGAAATTCTGGCAGGCTTTAAATATCTTTTGGCTTTTTTCCAGTGTGACATTTAAATGTTAATTTAGCGCATGTACAATATACACAAAAGGGGTCAATGGAAATGTGCCAGATATGCACTTTGCCTCCCTGTATGATACAGCCGAGACCCCCTCTGCTTGTTTCATTTTTTTTCCCTCCATGCACAGTTCTGTGTGTTGGCCGATGCTGCTTCGTTTGTATACAATATAATGAGTCCAGGCGGGTGCACACACTGCAAGGATATGTTCATTTTGTACAATTTCAATTGGCCAGAGAGTCGCCGGTGTGTCTAATAGCACTGGGTCTAAAAAACAACAACATTGGCAATATCAGTTGTGGCTGTAAGCAAACTTCTGATGTTGTTTTTATTATTTCTGCAATATGTCAGGCGCTGCATGCACCATGAGCTGCTTCTATCTATTAAAATTCAGATAACTTCTCTCCAATTATCGCCTGATTTCAGAGAGTGCTACTGTATGTCTTCAGTACGGTTTAGGTAAATAAACGCCCTGGCTGTAATGAAAACATTTATGGCAGGTCCAAAAACGTAACATTTACAGACGATGTACTAGTCAGAGACCTCTCTCACCGCGGATGAGTTTGCTGAGGTAGTCAAACTCTTCATTGAGAATGTTTCAGGGATGGAATAGTTTTGCCCTAGAATCTGTTAAGGGTCTGAATGTTGTGGGACTGTCTTGGTTGACACACTGTACCTCTTCAACAGTAGCTCTGGGAGTTGCAGACCGGGGTGGTGATCCCCCTTTTCAAGAAGGGTGACCAGGGTGTGTTCCAACTACAGCACAAGGGCATCATAGTCCTCAGCATCCCCAGGAAAGTC
This sequence comes from Entelurus aequoreus, assembly GCF_033978785.1. Classification (NCBI taxonomy): domain Eukaryota; kingdom Metazoa; phylum Chordata; class Actinopteri; order Syngnathiformes; family Syngnathidae; genus Entelurus; species Entelurus aequoreus. Next base: position 34,872,392 of record NC_084752.1, on the reverse strand, counting down.
TACACAGTGTTGGGGAGAATGCTACAACTGTTAGTCAAACCTCAGCAACAGGAGCTGCATTGCAGTTTTCTTCCCGGTTGAGTAACACTGGACCAGCTCTACACCCTTACAAGTGCACTGCAGGGTTCATGGGAGTTTGCCCAATTGTCAACATGGTTTCTTCTTTTCTCACATGAACGCAGTTTCAACATCATACATCACATATTTTCCATTTCTCTTTACATGATCGAAAAGGAGTAGGAAGAAGCAAAGCTTATTTAATACTCCCCTTTTTCCACTTCATAGCAGTTTCTTACACATATATTCACTTCCTGTTTTGAATGTGTAGCACAATTATATCAATGATTTCTAAATACAACGGTTATCATCATAAATAGTTAAGTCAGTTACGATTCATTACATTTGCTTTGAGGACTCGGAAAAGGTATTTGACCGTGTCCCTCACAGTGCCCTGGGTTGTTGATCTGGGAGCACAGGAAGCGTTGCATGCTACTGCGTGCTATCCGGTCCTTGTACAACCGGAGCAGGAGCCAGATTGGCATTGCCAGCAGTAAATCGAGCATGTTTACTGTATGTGTTGGCTCCTGCCAAGGCTGGCCTCGGTCACCGGTTATTTTCATGGACACGTTTATAGACCCAGTCAAGGCATTGAGAATGTCCGGTTTGGGGGCCTCAAATCTCATCTGTGCTGATGTGATCAAACTCTGACCTCCAACATCTGCTCGGGCGGTCCGCAGCTGAATGTGAAGTTCCTGGGATGAGACTCAGCACTTCCAAATCCGAGTCCACGATTCTCAACTGAAAAAGGATAGATTGCACAGTTCGGGTTGGAAGAGGTATTATTCCAGGTGGAGAAGTTCAAGTATCTCAGGGTCTTGTGTATGAGTTGTTGAAGTCTGACAAGTGAATTTGTACAGCATCTACAGTAATGTGGTTGCTGTACTGGACTTTCATGGTGAAGAGAGTTGAGGCAAAAGGAAAATCTATCAATTTAATGGTCGATCCATGTTCCTACCCTCGCCTATGGCCACGAGATGTGGGTCACTTAGTGACTAAAAGACTAAGATCACGGGTACAAGCGACCAAAATGAGTTTCCTCCGTAGGGTGTTGGACTCCTAAGAGACAGGGTGAAGAGTTCGGGATAAGCTTAGAGTTGAGCCGCTGGTCCTTCGCATTGTGAGAAGCCAGTTGAAGTGGCTCGGGCATCTAAGGAGAGAGAGAGACAAAAGCCATGTCTACACTAAGTCGTTTAACCCCTTAAACGAATAATTATTTAGCCTAAGCCCCGTTTCAGCCACACTAAACCATTGTTTAAGGTTCCCCTCCTCGGACAAATTTTTACACGGGTAAGTCAGCCGTGTAATTCTTGAATTTGCGGCACTTAGCTTTGTATGGACTCATTGATCGTTTACGAAGTGAGTTCGGAGAGGAAGTGACGCCAGAAAGACCTCGCCCCACACAGGAAGAGACATCAGAAAGAACGCACCTTTGTCAGCTTCATAACAAAGATGGAGGCGGATCATCCAGACATGCCTGTGTTTCTCCTTCTACATGTACAGGCGCTTTTGGAAATCACATATTCAATACCTTAAGAGAAGGCAACGGGCGATTGCAGCTATTTGGGATACAACACTTCTCAGATGGCAAGAAAACTATTTACTATTTACGGAAAAACTTGGTCCCTTTCTCCCGTGGATGTGATACAGCCAGTGTGTGACTACAAATATTGCTAAAATGGATGGATGGATGGCTGGGTGTGAGTGTGAAATGGCCAGGCAGCGTGCATGATGCCCGCATCTTCGCCATTAGCACGCAGCTGAAAGATGGAACCAAACCCTTGTGTCCCAAACAACTGCTGGAAGATGAAGATCCGGTCTTTGTTTTTATTTTGGGTGACCCAGCTTATCCCCTGACGCCATATCTCAAGAAAAAATACCCCAACGGCACAGTCAACCCACAACAACAATACTTTGGTGTATTCTCTGTCTAGATTAATTGTTGTAATTGTTGTAAAATGTTCTTTATCGCATTGTCTACTTTCTCATGTCGATTAAAGATTTCATTAATTCATGATGGCTCAGGTGTGATTGACTACAATAGGGCCCCACATCACATTGGATGGTTGTGGTTCATTGAAATACCACAACACTGGATATTGTTGAAAGGAGATACATTTTAATTTAAAAACGTGCACACAAAACACTGCAAACAAATGTAAAATGCACAGCAAACTATTTACAATATAGCTCTTTTAAATAACTTCACAGTGAAGTAAAGTCATCTACTGGAGAGATTGGAGCAGTTTGTTTGCGTACTAGGTCGCGTTGGGCCGGCGGATGGAGGGGGGCGGGGGTCTTAAACGGTGGCATTGTTGTGTGTGGACACGGATAAGGTTAAATGTGATTTACCCTGGATAACTTTGTCCGGCTTAGTGCAAACGAGGCCAAAGACTGGTTCTGGTTGTTCACACTCAACCAGAAGGACCCAAGACACACTGGAGGGATTATGTCTTTCAGCTGGTCTAGGAACACCATGGTGTCTCTCAGGTGAAACTAGAACAGGTAGTTGGAGACCAAGAAGTCTTAGCTTTCCAACTGAAACTGCTGCCCCCACACCCAGGATGCATGGAAGGATGAAATTGTGGAAGAGGTTGAAGCCTCCCTACAAATCAAAAGTAACCCAATACCAAATAAATTCTACACACACAAGCCATTGCATTGAGTTTCACCTGTGAATTCCATACTTCCGATAAATTGTATTAGGGCAACAGAGGAAGCAGTATCGCTATCTGATGCTTTTTTTTGCAAGCCGCCAGAATACACACACACACAAAACAAATAGACTTTTTATGACTCACAGTTGCACATTGGCCACTAAGTGCATGCACTGTGACACATTCACTGCACAGGCATAAAGTCCACCGGGGTGCCACTTAAATACATGTGTGTGTATGTTTTATGTCTGTTAAAGTATCATCAGAAACAGATTGGATGGCACTTAAATGGCTGGAGCTGATACTTCACAGTAAGCGATCGATAGTGGTCTCCCAAGGTGAGCAGTGCATTACCAAGTTCTCCCAGTGGACGCATTTCCACCATTGCACAGTAATGTATTCAGATTGGGGCAAATTGAAAAAAAGAAATGCTGTGCAAACAAATGCAGTCAGTTAGTCGCTTGTATTATGTGCATGTTTAGTTGTTGCCAATGTGTTCTGCGGGTTCGGGTTTATAGCCGTGATAGAACACTCAAGTGTGTACAATCTCATTGTTTGAGCTGGTTTTAGTATGTCCTTAAGTGTTAATCAAAGACATGCATTAATGCATGCAGTATTGCTTTGCTCATAGTATTGTCTTTGCAATATGTGATAGTTTAGTCCAGGGGTCGGCAACCCAAAATGTTGAAAGAGCCATATTGGAGCAAAAATACAAAAACAAATCTGTCTGGAGCCGCAAAAAATGAAAAGCCATATTGTGTCATGAGTTATGAATTGAATTAAGATGACTTAAAGGAAACTAAATGAGCTCAAATATAGCTACAAATGAGGCATAATGATGCAATATATACATATAGCTAGCCTTAATAGCATGTTAGCATCGATTAGCTTGCAGTCATGCAGTGACCAAATATGTCTGATTAGCACTCCACACAAGTCAATAACATCAACAAAACTCACCTTTGTGCATTCACGCACAACGTTAAAAGTTTGGTGGACAAAATGAGACAGAAAAAGAAGTGGCATAAAACACGTCCTAGAAAGTCGGAGAAAGTTATACATGTAAACAAACTATACGGTGAGTTCAAGGACCGCCAAAATTAGTAGGACAAAACGGCGCTCGGCAAATACTCAAATCAGTGAAGCATGTTTAATATAAACAGTGTGTTTTATAACAATTAGGGAGGTTTGCGTCATGTTTGTCCTCCTACGAAAACCATATTAAAACAAAAACTTTTTTTTTTCCCCTCATCTTTTTCCATTTTTCATACATTTTTTAAAAAGCTCCAGAGAGCCACTAGGGCGGCGCTAAAGAGCCGCATGCGGCTCTAGAGCCGCGGGTTGTCGACCCCTGGTTTAGTCCAAGAGTGTCAAATTTATTATAGCTCAGGGGCCAAATGGAGGAACATCTATTCTCAAAAATCATGGCATGATAACTTAAAATAAAGACAACTTTAGATTGTTTTTTTGTTTGATATCAGACCAATCACATTCTGAAAATGTATAAATCCATGTTTTTTTACACTTACATGTTGCAGTTAATTGTATTCTATCTTCATTAGTTGTTATTTATACTTTCTGAACAAGTGATGTGATAATGTTCATTAGTCAAATAGGTGGAAGTGAGTCTGGCATAATTTTAAAGTGCTCCCATTGGTGTTAATCAGCAATCTATCAGAAGATGAAATTAATGCAATTTTCACATTTTCCTCAACTGATGTACTAACATCATGTGGTTTATTCTGTACATACACTATATTGCCAAAAGTATTTGGCCACCTGCCTTGACTCACATATGAAATTGAAGTGCCATCCCATTCCTAACCCATAGGGTTCAATATGATATCGGTTCACCTTTTGCAGCTATTACAGCTTCAACTCTTCTGGGAAGGCTGTCCACAAGGTTGCGGAGTGTGTTTATAGGAATTTTCCACCATTCTTCCAAAAGCGCATTGATGTTGGCGGAGAAGGCCTGGCTCTCAGTCTCTGTTCTAATTCATCCCAAAGGTGTTCTATCGGGTTCAGGTCAGGACTCTGTGCAGGCCAGTCAAGTTCATCCACATCAGACTCTGTCATCCATGTCTTTATAGACCTTGCTTTGTGCACTGGTGCACAGTCATGTTGGAAGAGGAAGGGGCCCGCTCCAAACTGGTCCCACAAGGTTCGGAGCATGGAATTATCCAAAATGTTTTGGTATCCTGGATCATTCCAAGTTCCTTTCACTGGAACTAAGGGGCCAAGCCCAACTCCTGGAAAAAAACCCCACACCATAATTCCTCCTCCACCAAATGTCACGCTCGGCACAATGCAGTCCGAAATGTATCGTTCTCCTGGCAACCTCCAAACCCAGACTGGTCCATCAGATTGTCAGATGGAAAAGTGTGATTCATCACTCCAGAGAAGGCGTCTCCACTGCTTTAGAGTCCAGTGGCGACATGCTTTACACCAGTGGTCCCCAACCACCGGTACCGGTCTGTGGATCGATTGGCATCAAGAAATTTAAAAAAAAAAATATATATATATATTTTTTTAAATTAAATCAACATAAAAAACATAAGCTCCACTTACAATTACTGCACCAACCCCAAAAACCTCCCTCCCCCATTTACACTCATTCACACTCATTCGCACAAAAGGGTTGTTTCTTTCTGTTATTAATATTTCTGGTTCCTACATACATTATATATCAATATAGATCAATACAGTCTGCAGGGATACAGTCCGTAAGCACACATGATTGTATTTCTTTATGACAAAATAAAAAAATAAAAAATACCATAACCCCCCCCGGTCCGTGGGACAAATTTTCAAGCGTTGACAAAAAGGTTGGGGACCACTCCTTTACACCAATGCATCCCAGGCTTTGCATTGGACTTGGTGATGTATGGCTTAGATTCAGTTGCCCGGCCATGGAAACCCATTCCATGAAGCTCTCTACGTACTGTACGTGGGCTAATTGGAAGGTCACATGAAATTTGGAGCTCTGTAGCAACTGACTGTGCAGAAAGTCTTTGCACTATGCTGACCTCTCTGTCAGTTTATGTGGCCTACCACTTGGTGGCTGAGTTGCTGTTGTTCCCAAACCCTTCCATGTTCTTATAATAAAGCCGACAGTTGACTTTGGAATATTTAGGAGCGAGGAAATTTCACGACGGGATTTGTTGCACAGGTGGCATCCTATGACAGTTCCACGCTGGAAATCACTGAGAGCGGCCCATTCTTTCACAAATGTTTGTAGAAACAGTCTCCATGCCTAAGTGCTTGATTGTATACACCTGTGGCCGGGCCAAGTGATTAGGACACCTGATTCTCATCATTTGGATGGCTGGCCAAATACTTTTGGCAATGTGGTGCATGTAGCATCGTCTACAACAAAACTTGTGAATTTGGACTCATTTAATTTATCACACGTGAAGTAAGAAGGGGATACATACTAATTCAGAATATTCATGTGCACCCAGAAAATGTACAACACGAAATGCACATATTATTTGTTTGTATACAATCACTAATGAGTAGCATAAGTAGGTTTTGTCCACACACAGAAGTGTTGCCTCTACCCTCACATAGCTCCGCCCCCTCTGAAGTCATGCGTGTGGTAGGGGACCACAAAGAATTGCTCTGGCGACATCCAGTGGACACATTTAGAAACTGCAGTTTGTTATATTCAAACATTTCAGCTCATTTTTATACTTAGCAAACTCATCTCGTGGGCCGGAGGAAACCTGTTGGCGGGCTCGCGGGCCGTACATTTGACAACTTTGGTTAAGTCCATGCACAGTATCGGACCACAGCGAACACGAAGAGCATTTACACACAATTAGGCTGTCCATATTGTGAAATCCTAAAAAGAGGACACATATACGCGTGCCAAGGCGGGCAGCACCCCAAGTCCAGGACTAGGTGAAAATTTGCCAATGATACTTGAACTTGCTTTATAAATAATATATTTATTTAAATAAAGCATTTTTTCTCCTCTGTTGACAGCAGTGTTGGCGCTAGGAATTTTCAAAATGTCATAAAAATGGGGTCCACAGTAAATTTTTGGGGTCCGGTCCCACTTTTTTGTAAGCGTTTTGAAAACAAATGACAAATGTCAATCAATCATCAATCAATGTTTATTTATATAGCCCTAAATCACAAGTGTCTCAAAGGGCTGTACAAGCCACAACGACATCCTCGGTACAGAGCCCACATACGGGCACGGAAAAACTCACCCCAGTGGGACGTCGGTGAATGACTATGAGAAACCTTGGAGAGGACCGCATATGTGGGTAAACCCCCCCTCTAGGGGAGACCGAAAGCAATGGATGTCGAGTGGGTCTGACATAACATTGTGAAAGTCCAGTCCACAGTGGATCCAACACATCAGCGGGAGTCCAGTCCACAGCGGGGCCAACAGGAAACCATCCCGAGCGGAGACGGGTCAGCAGCGCAGAGATGTCCCCAACCGATGCACAGGCTAGTGGTCCACCCGGGGTCCCGACTCTGGACAGCCAGCACTTCATCCATGGCCACCGGACCTATGCAACTCCCCCTCGCAAGGGACAGGGGAGAAGAGGAGAGAAGAAAAGAAACGGCAGATCAACTGGTCTAAAAAAGGGGGGTCTATTTAAAGGCTAGATTATACAAATGAGTTTTAAGATGGGACTTAAATGCTTCTACTGAGGTAGCATCTCTAACTGTTACCGGGAGGGCATTCCAGAGTACTGGAGCCCGAATAGAAAACGCTCTATAGCCCGCAGACTTTTTTTTGGCTCTGGGAATCACTAATAAGCCGGAGTTCTTTGAACGCAGATTTCTTGTCGGGACATATGGCACAATACAATCGGCGAGATAGGCTGGAGCTAAACCGTGTAGTATTTTATACGTAAGTAGTAAAACCTTAAAGTTGCATCTTAAGTGCACAGGAAGCCAGTGCAGGTGAGCCAGTATAGGCGTAATATGATCAAACTTTCTTGTTTTTGTCAAAAGCCTTGCAGCCGCATTTTGTACCAACTGTAATCTTTTAATGCTAGACATAGGGAGACCCGAAAATAATACGTTACAGTAATCGAGACGAGACGTAACGAACGCATGAATAATGATCTCAGCGTCGCTAGTGGACAAGATGGAACGAATTTTAGCGATATTACGGAGATGAAAGAAGGCCGTTTTAGTAACACTTTTAATGTGTGACTCAAACGAGAGAGTTGGGTCGAAGATAATACCCAGATTCTTTACCGAGTCGCCTTGTTTAATTGTTTGGTTGTCAAATGTTAAGGTGGTATTAATTATGCATTATCCTGTTATATCTCACATTCTATATTGTGTTTTGGAAAAAGGTTGTCATAAACGTTACTTAATTCATTAAAAGAAATAATAAAAAAAGAAGACAAATGTGTATACATATGTAAATGTATTCAGTTATAAACATTCATTCACTTTCTTCTTTCCTTCATGGATTTAAACTTAACAACTGCTGGTAGTTTTTTCTATGTTTTTATTTAATAAGTTGTAGGTGTATTTATTTTTGTATAAACGTGTAAAAAGTGTTTTGCTTGGGTCATGAAATGATGATAATGGTGTGCCAGGGCATACATACATTTTATATTTAACGCTTAAATCTCTGGAGTCTACATCAACTTCAGATCTATCCCTCATTTCAAAATGTTTTAGTTTTTTTTTATGTTGTTTTGTTGGTTTGTTTGTTCTCCGCCCTTTTTTGTCAAACAAAACAATGTTTTTTATGGCAAACACAAAAAATATGCAAACTCTTCCACCAAAAATATTTTTCAAAGTGGAATATTTGATGTGAAGTAATCGGAACCTTGGATAGGTCAATAATTCATAATAACATTGATTTTGATTTAATATTATGTTTTGAGCAATGACAGTTTGAAAGAAAAAAAAACAGCTTTGTTTTATTAGTCAACATTGCAACTGTTTCTAAATCACATTTCACCTGTAAGCTTTTTTATTTAACTTTTTTTCTGTTTTTGTTTATTTTAATAGTATTTTTATAATGTGCCGTGGGCCTTTAAAACATTAGCTGTGGGCCGCAAATGGTTAAAACGAAAATCTGCGTCCTTTCTGATTTCAATGCGTTAAAAAGACACAAAAAGTGTGTTAACGCCAACACTGCTTGACAGTATAACAAAATAAGTCACACTTATATTCTGTAACATTCACAGTTTTTGAAAAAAAGTGCAGAGGTAGAAATATTCAAAATAACCTCTTGTATATAATATAAACATAAATAATGCCTCAAAACAAGTTATCCATCATCCATCTATCTTCTTCCGCTTATCCGAGGTCGGGTCGCGGGGGCAGCAGCCTAAGCAGGGAAACCCAGACTTCCTCTCCCCAGCCACTTCGTCCAGCTCCTCCCGGGGGATCCCGAGGCGTTCCCAGGCCAGCCGGGAGACATAGTCTTCCCAACGTCTCCTGGGTCTTCCCCGTGGCCTCCTACCGGTTGGACGTGCCCTAAACACTTTCCTAGGGAGGCGTTCGGGTGGCATCCTGACCAGATGCCGAACCACCTCATCTGGCTCCTCTCGATGTGGAGGAGCAGCGGCTTTACTTTGAGCTCCCCCCTATCTCTAAGGGAGAGCCCCGCCACCCGGCGGAGGAAACTCATTTCGGCCGCTTGTACCCGTGATCTTGTCCTTTCGGTCATAACCCAAAGCTCATGACCATAGGTGAGGATGGGAACGTAGATCGACCGGTAAATTGAGAGCTTTGCCTTCCGGCTCAGCTCCTTTTTCACCACAACGGATCGGTACAGCGTCCGCATTACTGAGGACGACGCACCGATCCACCTGTCGATCTCACGATCCACTCTTCCCTCACTCGTGAACAAGACTCCAAGGTACTTGAACTCCTCCACTTGGAGCAGGGTCTCCTCCCCAACCCGGTGATGGCACTCCACCCTTTTCCAGGCGAGAACCATGGACTCGGACTTGGAGGTGCTGATTCTCATCCCAGTCGCTTCACACTCAGCTGCGAACCGATCCAGTGAGAGCTGAAGATCCTGGCCAGATGAAGCCATCAGGACCACATCATCTGCAAAACGCAGAAACCTAATCCTGCAGCCACCAAACCAGATCCCCTCAACGCCTTGACTGCGCCTAGAAATTATGTCCATAAAAATTATGAACAGAATCGGTGACAAAGGGCAGCCTTGGCGGAGTCCAACCCTCACTGGAAATGTGTCCGACTTACTGCCGGCAATGCGGATCAAACTCTGGCACTGATCATACAGTGAGCAGACCGCCTCAATCAGACAGTCCGATACCCCATACTCTCTGAGCATTCCCCACAGGACTTCCCGAGGGACACGGTCGAATGCCTTCTCCAAGTCCACAAAACACATGTAGACTGGTTGGGCAAACTCCCATGCACCCTCAAGGACCCTGCCGAGAGTATAGAGCTGGTCCACAGTTCCACGACCAGGACGAAAACCACACTGTTCCTCCTGAATCCGAGGTTCGACTATCCGGCGTAGCCTCCTCTCCAGCACGACTGAATAGACCTTACCGGGAAGGCTGAGGAGTGTGATCCCACGATAGTTAGAACACACCCTCCGGTTCCCCTTCTTAAAGAGAGGAACCACCACCCCGGTCTGCCAATCCAGAGGTACCGCCCCCGATGTCCATGCGATGCTGCAGAGCCTTGTCAACCAAGACAGCCCCACAGCATCCAGAGCCTTAAGGAACTCTGGGCATATCTCATCCACCCCCGGGGCCTTGCCACCGAGGAGCTTTTTAACTACCTCAGCAACCTCAGCCCCAGAAATAGGAGAGCCCACCACAGATTCCCCAGGCACTGCTTCCTCATAGGAAGACGTGTTGGTGGGATTGAGGAGGTCTTCGAAATATTCCCTCCACCGATCCACAACATCCGCAGTCGAGGTCAGCAGAACACCATCCTCACCGTACACGGTGTTGATAGTGCACTGCTTCCCCTTCCTGAGGCGGCGGATGGTGGTCCAGAATCGCTTCGAAGCCGTCCGGAAATCGTTTTCCATGGCATTTCCCGAACTCCTCCCATGTCCGAGTTTTTGCCTCCGCGACCGCCGAAGCCGCACACCGCTTGGCCTGTCGGTACCTGTCCGCTGCCTCAGGAGTCCTATGAGACAAAATAACCCGATAGGACTCTTTCTTCAGCTTGACGGCATCCCTCACCGCCGGTGTCCACCAACGGGTTCTAGGATTACCGCCATGACAGGCACCAACTACCTTGCGGCCACAGCTCCAATCAGCCACCTCGACAATAGAGGCGCGGAACATGGTCCATTCGGACTCAATGTCTAGCACCTCCCTCGTGACATGTTCAAAGTTCTTCCGGAGGTGGGAATTGAAACTCTCTCTGACAGGAGACTCTGCCAGACGTTCCCAGCAAACCCTCACATGCGTTTGGGCCTGCCAGGTCTGTCCGGCATCCTCCCCCACCATCGCAGCCAACTCACCACCAGGTGGTGATCGGTAGAAAGCTCCGCCCCTCTCTTCACCCGAGTGTCCAAAACATGAGGCCGCAAATCAGACGACACAACTACAAAGTCGATCATGGAACTGCGGACTAGGGTGTCGTTGTGCCAAGTGCACATATGGACACCCTTATGTTTGAACATGGTGTTCGTTATGGACAATCTGTGACGGGCACAAAAGTCCAATAACAAAACACCGCTCGGGTTCAGATCCGGGCAGCCATTCTTCCCAATCACGCCTCTCCAGGTTTCCCTGTCGCTGCCAGCATGAGCGTTGAAGTCCCCCAGTAGAACGAGGGAATCACCCGGGGGAGCACTCTCAAGTACTCCCTCGAGTGAATCCAAAAAGGCTGGGTACTCTGAGCTGCGGTTTGGCGCGTAAGCGCAAACCACAGTCAGGACCCGTGCCCCCACCCGAAGGCGGAGGGAAGCGACCCTCTCGTCTTGTTTGGTTGAACTCCAACATGCAGGCTCTGAGCCGGGGGGAAACAAGAATTGCCACCCCAGCCCTTCGCCTCTCACTGCCGGCAACGCCAGAGTGGAAGAGAGTCCAGCCCTTCTCGAGAGAACAGGTTCCAGAGCCCTTGCTGTGCGTCGAAGTGAGTCCGACTATGTCTAGCCGGAACTTCTCCACCTCGCGCACTAGCTCAGGCTCCTTCCCCCCCAGCGAGGTGACGTTCCACGTCCCAAGAGTTAGCTTCTGTAGCCGAGGATCGGACCGCCAAGTGCCCTGCCTTCGGCCTCCGCCCAGCTCACATCGCACCCGACCTCTATGACCCCTGCTATGGGTGGTGAGCCCATTGGAGGGGGGACCCACGTTGCCTCTTCGGGCTGTGCCCGGCCGGGCCCCATGGGGACAGGCCCGGCCACCAGGCGCTCGCCATCTTGCCCCACCTCCGGGCCTGGCTCCAGAGGAGGGCCCTGGTGACCCGCGTCCGGGCGAGGGAAATCTGGGACCATAGTTTTTATTTTTCATTGAGGTCTTCAAGCTGCTCTTTGTCTGATCCCTCACCTAGGACCAGTTTGTCTTGGGAGACCCTACCAGGGGGCATAAAGCCCCCGGACAACATAGCTCCTAGGATCATTGGGACACGCAAACTCCTCTACCACGGTAAGGTGGCAGCTCAGAGAGGAGCAAAACAAGTTAATTAAATTTAAACAAAAAACAGCAGACGAGCTCTCGCCCTGCACAGCTGTTTTGTGCTTTGTAGTGTCCTTGTTGTCATGACGTGGACTGTGAGGGTTTTGTTTTTCCGAGATGCAAGAATTGGAGCGGACGTGGCGTGAAGGTAAAAACATCATTTAATTTTACTATAACAAAAAGAACAAACTAAAGGCGCGCACAAGGCGGAAGTACATACTTGGCTAAGAGAACAAAACTAGCACTTGGGCAAAAACTATGAACATGAAATATATAACACTTTCTAACTGTGACATGAATAAACAAACACTTACTTGAAAAGCATGGAACTATGGCATGGAACATGTAATCAATGGTGTAACAGGGATAACAGAGTTAATGTTGCCAGACAGACTGCCTGGCAACTGAAAGCTTAAATAATACCGACATGATTAGTGACAGGTGCGCAAGTGCAAAACATGAGACAGGTGCGTGACATGAGGACAGGTGAAAACTAATGGGTTGTCATGGAAACAAAACAAACAAGAGTGCACAAAGAGTCCAAAAACCAAACCGAACATAACCAAAACAAAACATGATCACACAGACATGACACTTGTAGATCTTTATTTGGCACAGATATATAAGTTCCTGCTTTGCACACAGTGCATTCTGCTTCCCATGTGTCACGGCCAGGACCAAAACACAGATACTTTTCCTGAAAATCATCCGTGAAGTTGCATTTACGTTTCGGCTTCTCTCTTGTGTTCTGTCTGTCTCTCCACTGTCTCGCTCTCTGTCTCTGCCCCTCCCTCACGAATGCTGCTGCCTGCGCACAACCTTCACAATTTGTTTTGTTTTCAACCCCTTCTTAACATTGAAAATGCACGCAACCCTAACTCAAAATACCGGACATTTGAGGCATTTAAGAAACCCCGCCCGGACAGCCCGGACAGCCCCGCAAAAGAGGACATGTCTGGGGAAAAGAGGACGTATGGTCAGTCTACACACAATCTCCCCGTCTCCAACATGATATTAATTAGCATCTCGCTCACTAATCAGTCCTAATCAGCATGTCCTCCAGTGTTTAGGTCCCAGAAAGTAGGATGGAGCATTGAAATGTGCAGCACAAAAGAGGATGATGCCATCATTACACAACCATCTCAGGCTCTCTTGTAGCTGTTTACGCCTCTCTGGTCCTCACAGCTCTGTACTGATGACCCGGGTGTCACAGAGCCAGCAAGAGACCTCATCTTAACTGACCTTAAACGGCGAGCGGAATCTGACCTGGCTTCTTCTCCGGCACACACACTCCGTCTACCTCAATCTTCCACCTGTCTCGTACACGACCTATTAGCATAGCGCTATCTTTAACCTCCCTCTTTGATTCATTAATGAAGCGAGGGAGTAGGTGAGGCGCATTTAATGAAATCAGAGCGTGACCAGCAACCCTAAATCATCCGCAGGTTAGAGAGCGAAAAATCCTTTTCACTCGGTGGTGCACATAACGCTGCCATCTGGTGACAACCTTGTTTACCCGCTTTTTTATTAAGAATCATTTTGATATTGCACTGTCCTTGCAAAAATGGTGCTTTAAAATTTGATTTAATGTGCATTTTGGACAAAGTATTTCTAATTCCATTATTTCCAATAAGAACCCCCCCCCCCCCTCCTGGGTTGTGTTGATTTCTGAGGTTTCACATTACCTTGAATGACTTAATAGCGCTATCATCACTAAGGAGGTCGGCGAGTACTTAGAGGGGAACGGCACTATTTTTTTTTTTTTGTTCATCATTCTCAATCCTTATGTAAGACATGAATACACCTTTTTATTTTTTTCATACATTTTAAGTCGTTAAATAAGGCAAATACGAGGTTGCTAACAACGGGAGTACTAAATTGCATCTATAAAGCCCTCTATAGAACATAAAAAAAGTCCAACAATACTCCATTTACATGTCGTGACCTGAATATAAACCAAGTATTTTGTTTTATTATAGCTTCTCCGTCTCCGGGTCGCGGGGTGGCTGGAGCCTATCCTAGCTGCACTCGGGCAGAAGGCGGGGTACACCCTGAACAAGTTGCCACCTCATAGCAGATTATATTTGATTATTTTAACCAAGTTTTTTTTGTATTAATTTTTTTTTTTTTTTAACCTAAATTAGGATTATTAAGAATCCTTATTTCAAACGGGAACATATACAGATCCCATCAGTCGGCATTTTATTAAGAGCAGACATTGTACAGTAAGTGATTGCTTAATTATGTTCCTAGTCGGGTTCAGAAGTACTTTACTACTTTATTAATCCCTGAGGGGAAATTTGTATTCCCAGATTCAGAAGTACTTTTTCAGATTCAAAAGTACTTTTTTCAGACTCAGAAGTACTTTACTTCTGAATTAAAGTACTTCTGAATCTGAATTACTTGTTTCTGATTCAGAAGTACTTTAATTCAGATTCAGAAGTACTTTAATTCAGATTCAGAAGTACTTTCATTCAGAAGTACTTTTCTCAGATTCAGAAGTACTTTAATTCAGAAGTGTTTTTTTCAGATTCAGAAGTACTTTTTTTCAGATTCAGAAGTACTTTACTTCTGATTTATGTCATGTCTGCTCATGTTTTTGTTTTGGCCATGTGTTTGTTTTTTGGACTCTTTTTAGTTCCTGGTTGCACTTCCTTGTTTGGTTTGGTTTCCATGGTCACCCATTAGTTTTCACCTGTCTTGTCACGCACCTGTTTCACGTTTCGAGTCACGCACCTGTTTTCACTGATCACGTCACTATTTAAGTCTGTCTGTTTCTGTTGTTCGTCCTGGCGTCCTCACACATTCACACTCCTGCCACTCTGATGATCCATGCTGCTCTTTTTCATGTTTTTTCTCATGCCAAGTAAGTTTTGTTTATTAAGACCACAGTTAGTGTTTTTGTTTCTTTGTTCATAGTTTTTGTGCCCACGTGCATGTCTTTTGTTTCTTAGTCAAGTTTGTATTTCCGCCTTTGTGCGCGCCATTTGTTTGCTTCCTTTTTTTTAGTTTATTAGTGTTAAAAATAAATCATGTATTCAAACTCACGTCTGGCTCGCGCCAACTTTCCGTTGCCTTCTGGAGAAACACAACCCGAGAACCCAGTCCTGACAATTTAAAGTACTTCTGAATCTGAATTACTTGTTTCTGATTCAGAAGTACTTTTTCCAGTTTCAGAAGTACATTTTTCAGATTCAGAATTACTTTAATTCAGAAGTACTTTTTTCAGATTCAGAAGTACTTTAATTCAGAAGTGTTTTTTTCAGATTCAGAAGTATTTTTTTTCAGATTCAGAAGTACTTTACTTCTGATTTAAAGTACTTCTGAATCTGAATTACTTGTTTCTCATTCAGAAGTACTTTTTCCAGATTCAGAAGTACATTTTTCAGATTCAGAATTACTTTAATTCAGAAGTACTTTTTTCAGATTCAGAAGTAATTTAATTCAAAATTATTTTTTTCAGATTCAGAAGTACTTTAACTCAAAAGTACTGTTTTCAGATTCAGAAGTACTTTAATTCAGTCGTACTTTTCTACCGGTACTAATGAATTAAAAACGGTACGATACTGCATTTGAAAAATACCGGAACTGTTATTTTTCCTCGACATGACGTGAGCCGAGGTGACAAGGCTGGCATACAAGCCACGGCAATTGTTAGTCAACACACACACAGCACTTGCAAGCAAAAACAATGTAGACTGAAGACGGAGAATGGACGTATCGTAGCTTTGAACCTAACAATAAAGGTGGAGCTATAAGCACTGACGCACCGCTCTGCAAGCGGTGCTCTAAAACATAGCTAGTTAATAGCTAGTTAGCGGCTGATATCTCTCTGTAGTGTTTTAGCTACTTTTAAATCACTAATCCTTGTCTCCATGGTGACAAATAAAGTAGGTTTCTTACATGTACCATTATCACTGCAGGACGAGAAATAGCTAAACATGCTTCACTACACACCGTAGGAGGATACAATAGCTCACAGTCACGGCTAACAGCAAACTAGCGCTCTTGAATGTAAACAAAAGGGTGGGTCTACACAGATATCAAATACAAGAGCTGTATTTAGTCGATACTCCAATGATTTAGAGATTGTCATCAGAATATTTTCCTTTTTAAAAAAAAAAAGTTTTATCATGTTTATAAATTCAGGAAATATGTCCCTGGACACATCCATCTTCAACCGCTTATCCGGAAGTGGGTCACAGGTACAACAGCTCCAGCAAAGAAACCCACACTTCCCTCTCCAGAGCAACATTAGCAACTTCCTCCTGGGGAATCCCGAAGCATTCCCAGGCCAGAGAGGAGATGTAATCCCCCCATCTGGTCCTTGGCCTGCCGCGGGGTCTCCTCCCAGTGGGACGTGCAACGAGGACCTCCCTAGGGAGACGCTCGTGAGGCATCCGCACGAGATGCCCGAACCACCTAAGCTGGCTCCTTTCCAAGCGCAAGAGCAGCGGCTCTACTCCGAGTCTCTCTCGGGTGACTGAACTTCTCACCCTATCTCTAAGGGAGATGCCAGCCATCCTTCTGAGGAAACTAATTTCACCCGCTTGTATCCGCGATCTTATTCTTTTGGTCATGACCCACACTTCATGACCATAGGTGAGAGTAGGAATGTAGATAGCTCGGTAGACCGAGAGCTTTGCCTTCTGCCTCAGCTCTCGTTTCGTCACAACAGTGCGGCAGAGAGACTGCAATACTGCCCCAGCTGCTCGGATTCTCCCGGCTCATTTCCTTCCATCTTATCTTTCCCTCACTCGTGAACAAGACCCCGGATACTTAAATTACTCCACCTGGGAGAGGGTCTCGTTCTCTACCTGGACTTTACAAACCACTCGACTGCGAACCGATCCAGTGAGAGCAGAAGGTCACGAACCGAAGGTGCCATCAGGACCACATCTGCAAACAGCAGTGACGCAACCTTTTGCCCCCCGAGACGTAAACCCACCCCGTCATGGTCACGACTCTGCCTAGAAATCATGTCCATTAAAATCACAAACAGGATAGGTGACAGAGCGCAGCCCTGGCGGAGACCAATCCCCGCTGGAAACGGATCCGACTTACATCCAAGCACCCGGACACAACTCTCGCTTTGGTTGTACAGAGATTGGATGGCCCTCAGGAGGGTTCCCCTCACCCGGTACTCCCTCAGCACCTCCCACAGGATCTCCCGGGGGACCCGGTCATACGCCTTCTCCATATCCACAAATCACATGTAGACTATATAGGCATACTCCCAGGCCTTCTCCAGGATTCCTGCAGGAGTAAAGAGCTGGTCAGTTGTTCCATGACCAGGACGGAATCCACATTGCTCCTCTTGAATCTGAGGTTCAACTATCGGCCGGACCCTCCTTTCCAGTACCTTGGCGTAAACTTTCCCAGGGAGGCTGAGTAGTGTGATACCCTGTAGTTAGCACACACCCTCTGGTCCCCCTTTTTGAATAGGGGAACCACCACCCCAGTCTTCCACTCCCTCGGCACTGTCCCAGAATTCCACGCAATGTTGAAAAGGTGTATCAACCAAGGCAGCCCCGCAACACCCAGAGGCTTCAGCATTTCTGGATGGATCTCGTCAACCCCCGGGGCTTTGCCACTGTGGAGTTGTCTACCTATCTCAGTGACTTTACTTCATTCCCAGTTCACCCGCACTACATGCTTGTGTTTGCCAGGTCTGTCGAGAGGTTTCTCTCGCCATCTGACCCAACTCACCACCAGATGGTGATCAGTTGACAGTTCAGCCTCTCTCTTCACCCGACTGTCCAAAACAAACGGCCTCAGATCAGCTGATTCGATTACAAAATCTATCATTGATCTTTGGCCTAGGGTGCTCTGCAGTGACGTGCAGTCAGTAGAGGCAGGTGAGGCGGGGCCTCACGTGCCATAATGGAAAGAAAAAAAATGTGAAAAGAAAAACAAAAAAATTAAATTGTTATATGTATCCAGTGATTATACTAAAGTTATTTTCCATTTAACTTCACCAGTTTTAGATTATTTGTATTCAAAATCGCTGAATTTTCACATTTGCCGTTCAAATACTTGCGGTGAGTCATCAGCCAGTTGAGGCACGTCACTGATTTGTGCCTCAACATGGATTGTGCACAATGACTCGGCTAACTGCTGGCCTGCTGTGCAGTGAGACCGTATTGCTATATGAATTATATCAGCTAACTAAACTATGGCATAGTTAAGTTAGCTGAGGTATATAATGTACAGTGTATTTTGTCAACAACTGTATGTGTGTCACGTATTTCTTGTGCTGGGCAATCATAAAACGGCTGCAAAAGACGCACTGGCTGAGGCTCGCAGTAATCTGGCCCCCTGGTGGTAGAGGGCGGTAGTGATCCCAGAGATCATTCCTCGGCCGCGGAAGAAGTGAGAACAAGCAACAGTTAGATCGTTTATTTTTTCCTCTCGCCTGAACTTTTATTAAAAACATTGAGGATTACATATGTAGGTAATATTTAAAGGTAGACCAACGCCGGAGCTAAAAGGTTTGCTTCAGACTTCGGGACGTGGTACGGCGTGGTACACACGCAAAGGCTGGCTGTGTGGATATCAAGCAAGAAAAGTAAGACCATAATAGTGTTTTTTTATTAAATGTGTTTTTGTGTGCTACAGTTTGTATGTGTAAAGAATGCTGGTATGAGCATTTAAACATAACCCGTTAACTGCTGCCAATCACATGGTGAATAAGATACTCTTTAGGGTTCATATGTTTGTAAATCTGACTGTGATGAAGTCAGTGCCTCACCAGTCATGAACCTCACCGCACATCACTGGTGCTCTGTTACCAGGTACACCTATGAGCATCCTTATGTTTGAACATGGTGTTTGTTATCGCAAGTCCATGACTAGCACAGAAGTCCAATAACAATCCACCACTCAGGTTCAGATCAGGGAGACCGTTCCTCCCAATCACGCCAGTCCAAGTATCACTGTCATTGCCCACGTGCGCGTTGAGGTCCCCCAGCTAGACTATGGAATTCCCCTGCTGGCGCCCCATACAGGACCCCATGCAAGGTATCCAAGAAGGCCGAATACTCTGAACTCTTGTTTAGTGCGTACGCACAAACAACAGTCAGAGTTTTCCCCCCTCCAACACTAAGGCGAAGGGAGGCGACCCTCTTGTTCACTGGGGTGAACTCCAACGTACAGGCACTCAGCCAGGGACTCTTGAGTATCCCCACAACCGCCTGGGCCCTCACACCCTGAGCAAGGTTCATCCCTTGTCCAGGAGTGTGGTTTCAGAGCCCTTGCTATCCGTAGAAGTAAGCCCCACCAGATCCAACCGGTAGCGCTCCACCTCCCGCACTAGCTCAGGCTCCTTCCCCACCAGCGTAGAGACGTTCTACGTCCCAAAAGTCAGCCTCTGCTGCCCCGAATTGGTCCGTCTGGAGCCTCCACTTTCACTGCCATCCACTTGGCAGCGCACCCCGGACACGAGGACGTTAAATATGACCAACGTCTGATCCTGTCACTACTCAGTATTGGATCTATACCCAAATTTGTGGTATCACCCAAAACGTATGTACAGTATTTAAACAACAGAATAATAAATGATTATTACATTTTAACAGGAGTTGTAGATTAAACATGTTAAAACAGAAAATAACCACAAATATATTAATAATCTATTTTCTACCGCTTGTCCCTCATATTGATAAAATAATACATTCGTAAATGACACAATATGTTACTGAATGTTACAGAAGACTAATTAGGAGTCTTTGTTTGTTTACTTACTACTAAAAGACAAGTTGTCTAGAATGTTCACTATTTTATATAAAGACTAAATTGTTCTTTGATTGCAATAAGAAACATACTTTTAATCAATCAATCAATGTTTATTTATATAGCCCTAAATCACAAGTGTCTCAAAGGGCTGCACAAGCCACAACGACATCCTTGTTACAGAGCCCACATACGGGCAAGGAAAAACTCACCCCAGTGGGACGTCGATGTGAATGACTATGAGAAACCTTGGAGAGGACCGCATATGTGGGTAAACCCCCCCCCCCCCCCCTCTAGGGTAGACCGAAAGCAATGGATGTCGAGTGGGTCTGACATAATATTGTGAAAGTCCAGTCCACAGTGGATCCAACACATCAGCGAGAGTCCCCAGCAGGAAACCGTCCCGAGCGGAGACGGGTCAGCAGCACAGAAATGTCCCCAACCGATGAACAGGCTAGCGGTCCACCCGGGTCCTGACTCTGGACAGCAGGCACTTCATCCATGGCCACCGGACCTGTGCAACTCCCCCTCCCCAAGGGAGAGGGGAGCAGAGGAGATAAGAAAAGAAACGGCAGATCAACTGGTCTAAAAAGGGGGTGTATTTAAAGGCTAGAGTACACAAATGAGTTTTAAGATGGGACATAAATGCTTCTACTGAGGTAGCATCTCTAACTGTTACCGGGAGGGCATTCCATAGTATTGGCGCCCGAACAAAAAACGCTCTACAGCCCGCAGATTTGTTTTGGAATCTGGGAATCACTAATAAGCCGGAGTTCTTTGAACGCAGATTTCTTGCCGGAACATATGGTACAATACATTCGGTAAGATAGGCTGGAGCAAGACCGTGTAGTATTTTATACGTAAGTAGTAAAACTTTAAAGTCACATCTTAAGTGCACAGGAAGCCAGTGCAGGTGAGCCAGTATAGGCGTAATATGATCAAACTTTCTTGTTCTTGTCAAAAGTCTAGCAGCCGCATTTTGTACCAACTGTAATCTTTTAATGCTAGACATAGGGATACCCGAAAATAATACGTTACAGTAATCGAGACGAGACGTAACGAACGCATGAATAATGATCTCAGCGTCGCTAGTGGACAAAATGGAACACATTTTAGCGATATTACGGGGATGAAAAAAGACCTTTTTAGTAACACTCTTAATGTGTGACTCAAACGAGAGAGTTTGGTGGAAGATAATACCCAGATTCTTTACCGAGTCAGTTTGTGTAATTGTTTGGTTGTCAAATGTTAAGGTGGTATTATTAAATAGATGTCGGTGTCTAGCAGGACCGATAATCAGCATTTCCGTTTTCTTAGCGTTGAGTTGCAAAAAGTTAGCGGACATCCATTGTTTAATTTAATTAAGACACGCCTCCAGCTGACTACAATCCGGCGTGTTGGTCAGCTTTAGGGGCATGTAGAGTTGGGTGTCATCAGCATAACAGTGAAAGCTAACACCGTATTTGCGTATGATGTCACCTAGCGGCAGCATGTAATAACTAAAGAGTGCAGGGCCAAGAACCGAACCCTGGGGAACTCCACACGTTACCTTGACATAGTCCGAGGTCACATTGTTATTGGAGACGCACTGCATCCTGTCAGTAAAATAAGAGTTAAACCAAGACAAGGCTAAGTCTGAAATACCAACACATGTTTTGATACGCTCTAATAAAATATTATGATCGACGGTATCGAAAGCGGTGCTAAGATCAAGAAGCAGCAACATAGATGATGAATCAGAATCCATCGTTAGCAATATATCATTAGTCATTTTTGCGAGGGCTGTCTCCGTAGAGTGATCTGCCCTGAAACCGGATTGAAAAGGTTCACAGAGATTGTTAGACACTAAGTGTTCATTTAGCTGCTGTGCAACAATTTTTTCGACAATTTTCGAAATAAACCGAAGGTGGGAGACGGGTCGGTAGTTTAATAAATCGCAAGCTTTTTTGTTAAAATAAAGCCAATGATGCCCTTTTTGTGGTGCCCTTTATTTAGAAAAGTGTTGAAAAGTATCAAAATAAATTTTGGTACCGGTACCAAAATATCGGTATCAGGACAACCCCTAGTTCCTAGTTTGTACTGGTAAATCGTGTTCAGCACTTACCAATATTGCTATGTTATGCTTAGTGTCTCACTAAAGCTGGAACTGTTTAGCACGCCGCCTTTAAAACTTGTAGATCATCCTCCTTATATTCAGGCTGAAAAATAAAATAACATTTTTGTTGATGTTGAAAGAAAAATGTGATGCATCAGTGAAATTGGTAAGCTGCTGTATGCTTAAACTGAGCAAAATGTGTAAATATTACATTATGCATGTGCCTGCTACCTTATTATATCTATACATACAGCATATATATAAATTGCAAGACTTGTGACCTTTAGAGGGTTCAAAAGGTCCTTTCTTTTTCTTCCCCTGGCTTGTTTCCAGCCCCGCCGCGATGCCCTTCTCATGATGAGGATCATGGCCACAGCTAATGGATCAATAGATGTTTTGGTGAGGCGAGAGACGGTTCATAAAGGATGAGACACTTGGGAGATGAAGGAACTCTGGGAGGCGGTCTCATGGGAAACCAGCGATGATGGATGGATGCGGATTGAAAGTTTTCAAATCTTAAAAGTGTGTTTCTAAATTTAGACTCCAATCCAACACCAATTAAAGTAGCAGTAGAGTGGAAAAACAAGTTGCCTCTATATTGATTTATGACATCAAAAGTCTTCCAAAATGTGCAAATAAATTAGAAAAAAATAGTACCAATCTCACGAAGATTCCCGCAGCATTTTGAGAGTTAATGAGGAAGCCAATAGACATAAAGTTAGGAACCGCAGATCCCTTCCCCATCAACAACAAAGCTAATCAAGCAGACTTTGTGAAAGCAAATGACAATTTTAGAAATAATTATGATCCAGAACCATATATTTTTGAGCCCGAACCCAAGGAGGATGAGTAATACATTTTACAAGCCGAGTGCTAAGTGGATGCAGCTTTATTGTTACACTGTAGCATTGCTAGGTGCTAAACATACAAACTAACCATTTTACTAACAAAGTAGATGTGTTTCTGTCAGGGGGGTTCATCTGTGGAACAGCTTGGAGGATTCCTTAAAATGTTCCAGTTCCATTCACACATTTAAAAAACACTTTAAGACCAATGTCTTGGAAAAATATATCACTGTTGAATCAACACAGTAGTTAATACTATGATCAATGTTAATTACAAACTAAATGTGGGATATAAATGATAATGGAAGTATAAATGTTTGTATATAGTATATAATTGGTACAAAGGTTTAACTAAAACGTCTACAAGGATATGTCACATGTCTTTACTGTGTGTATAATTGAACAGTGTTTATTTTGTGTACAAAGTGTATTTACAATATGTTGTGCAAAGGAAATTTCATATTTTTAGGAAGCTCATCTTGTACTTGACATTGTTTATAGGGTTAGACGCAATAAGTCTTCAACTTCAGCCTAAACCCTTTCGATCTGCAACATTTTCAATTTATGAATGTACAACTGTTTGTTTATGTAAAACTCTTTGTTTATTTTGTTGACCACTGACCGAAAAAATAATAATAAAACTAAACTAAACTAAACTAAACCATAATACAACACTGGAATAGTTCCACTCTCGCTGGGATGTCGACCGGCGGGATGCTCACATAATTATGTTTAGATGAATATTCAATCACAATTTTCATGAAGGGTTAAAAACAAAAACAAAAATTGCTGCAACTAGCATCTATTTAAACATCTCGGGGAATGTTGAAGTCGACCAGCCTGTCGGTCCATGGCCACATTAGTCTACTAGCAGGTGAGAGATGCATTCATTAGAATCTACTTTGAGCAAGTTTGAGACCAAGCAAAAGCAGTTAACGGCTTAGTGTGGCAACAATAGAAGATCACTGCTATCAATGCAATAAAATAGGCTGTCTGCGTTGGCGTACACAATAACAATATCACTCATACAAGCCCAACTCCTGAAAAACAACCCCACACCATAATTCCTCCTCCACCAAAGTTCACACTCGGCACAATGCAGTCCGAAATGTAACGTTCTCCTGGCAACCTCCAAACCCAAACTGGTCCATCAGATTGCCAGATGGAAAAGTGTGATTCATCAGTCCAGAGAATGTGTCTCCACTGCTATAGAGTCCAGTGGCGACTTTGCATTGGACTTGGTGATGTATGGCTTAGATACAGCTGCTCGGCCATGGAAACCCATTCCATGAAGCTCTCTGCGTACTGTACGTGGGCTAATTGGAAGGTCAGATGAAGTTTCGAGCTCTGTAACAACTGACTGTGCAGAAAGTTTGTGCACTATGCTGACCTCTCTGTCAGTTTATGTGGCCTACCACTTGGTGGCTGAGTTGCTGTTGTTCCCAAACTCTTTCATTTTTTTAGAATAAAGCCGACAGTTGACTTTGGAATATTTAATCCAATCCAATCCACTTTATTTATATAGCACATTTACACAACACAAATGTTTCCAAAGTGCTGCACTACAATATAAAAAAAATATATATATATATTAAAAACAATATTAAACACAATATTCAAATATTATCCTTAGCTCCACTAATGACTGAATAAAAACAAAAAATAAATAAATATAAAACCAATATAAAAACAATATAAAAATAAATATGATTAAAAACGATTTTAAAGGGTAAAACCAATTAAAACAGTAAATAGAAATCAACATTTATAAAAAGAGTGGCCCATTCTTTCACAAATGTTTGTAGAAACAGTCTCCATGCCTAAGTGCTTAATTTTATACACTTGTGGCCGGGCCAAGTGATTAAGACACCTGATTCTGATCATTTGGATGGGTGGTCAAATACGTTTGGCAATATAGTGTATTTCTTGTAAAGTGTATAAAAAGGAGTATGGAAGCTGGGCAAATAAGATGGCAAAAAGCAAGCACTTTCATGTGGTATTGGACGGAAAGGAGGACTTTTTTTCCCCCTCCATTTGAAAATGTGGACGTTGTCATCACTACTGTCTGATTCCAATCAATGCAAGTCATCACAATCATACCAACTTATATTCTTGTCCTAATGAAATAAAATAATGGTAAACATGCTTGTATTATCATTAAACACCTTTAACCTGTTAACCTCTCTTTTATATGCAGTCGTGGTCAAAAGTTACACAAGGGGATGGGTCAAATGCAGAGGTTAATTTCACCACACCTAGTGTGTGTGTGTGACAATCATTGGTACTTTAACTTTAACTTTTTAACTTGTAAAGAACATAATGTCATGGCTGTCTTGAGTTTCCAATCAGTTCTACAACTCAAACAGTTGTCAGTTGAAACATTGTTTGTTTCATCTGACATCAAATGGACAAAGCTAAGAACTTCTGGAGGAAAGTTCTGTGGTCAGATGAAACAAAAATGGTGCTGTTTGGCCACAATACCCAGCAATATGTTTGGAGGAGAAAAGGTGAGGCCTTTAATCCCAGGAACACCACTCCTACCATCAAGCATGGTGGAGGTAGTATTATGCCCGGCCTGTTTGGCTGCCAATGGAACTGGTGCTTTACAGAGAGTAAATGGGACAATGAAAAAGGAGGATTACCTCCAAATTCGTCAGGACAAGCTAAAATCCTCAGCTCGGAGGTTGGGTCTTGGGCGCAGTTGGGTGTTCCAACAGGACAATTACCCCAAACACACCTCAAAAGTGGTAAAGGAATGGCTAAATCAGGCTAGAATGAAGGTTTTAGAATTGCCTTCCCAAAGTCCTGACTTAAAGGTGTGGACAATGCTGAAGAAACAAGTCCATGTCAGAAAACCAAGACATTTAGCTGAACTGCACCAATTTAGTCAAGAGGAGTGGTAAAAAATTCCAGCAGAAGCTTGTGGATGGCTACCAAAAGCGCCTTATTGCAGTGAAACTTGCCAAGGGACATGTAAGCAAATATTAACATTGCTGTATGTATACTTTTGACCCAGCACATTTGCTCACATCTTCAGTAGACCCATAATAAATTAATAAAAGAAGCAAACTTCATGAAAGTTTTTTGTGAGCAACAAGTATGTGCTCCAATCACTCTATCCCAAAAAAATTAGAGTTGTAGAAATGATTGGAAACTCAAGACAGCCATGACATTATGTTCTTTACAAGTGTATGTACACTTTTGACCACCACTGTGTATGAATGAGGTAGATCCCCTCCACTTGGTCAATTGAAATTTCAATGGACACGAGCGTTACATGACAATACACATACTCTTCTCGACATCTTTTTCACCAACATGTGCTTAGAACAAAGATCGCTGCGAAGTCCGACATTTTCTGTACACAAGAAAGCGCCAGTGACATGCAGTCGGTGGAGGCAGGTGAGGCGGGGCCTCACGTGCCATCATGGAAAGAAAAATAATGTAAAAAGAAAAAAAAATAATTCAATTGTTATATGTATCCAGTGATTATACTATAAAGTTATTTTCCATTTAACTTCACCAGTTTTAGATTATTTGTATTCAAAATCGCTGAATTTTCACATTTGCCGTCACTGCGTTGTGCCTCAACATGGATTGCGGACTCGGCTAACTGCTGGCCTGCTGTGCAGTGAGACCGTATTGCTATATGAATTATATTATACATTTCCATAGTTTAGTTAGTTGAGGTATATAATGTACAGTGTATTTTGTCAACAACTGTATGTGTGTAAGTATTTCTTGTGCTGAGCGATCATAAAACTGCTGCGAAGACGCACTGGCTGAGGCTCGCAGTAATCCCGCCTCCTGGTGGTAGCACAACAGCGGCGCATGGACTTCATTTATAAGTAAAGGTAAGACCATAATAACATTTTTTTTATTAAATGTGCTTTTTTGTGTGCTACAGTTTGTATGTGTAAAGTTAAAGTTAAGTTAAAGTACCAATGATTGTCACACACACACTAGGTGTGGTGAAATGTGTCCTCTGCTTTTGACCCATCCCCTTGATGGTGAGGGGAGCAGTGGGCAGCACTAATTTTTGGTGATTTAACCCCCAATTCCAACCCTTGATGCTGAGTGCCAAGCAGGGAAGAATGCTGGTATGAGCTTTTAAACATAACCCGTTAACCGCTGCCAATAAAATGGTGAATAAGATACTCTTTAGGGTTCATATGTTTGTAAATCTGACTGTGATGAAGTCAGTGCCTCACCAGCCATGAACCTCACCACACGTCACTGGAAAGCACGTCACTCCCATGAGCTTGTTCGTTCGTGAACTCGACATCTTTTGCACTCCAAGGCACCTACAATTCACGACTACTGTTGTCTAGTACGTATATTTACTTATAAACGTTACTTACCTGCACAACATGAAAATTTAGATTCAACGTGTTGCTTGCAGATCGCAAACTGACTTTCTCTTCCCGGGAGCTTCAACTACTGACGCAGGAGGAACAAAGTGCACCCTCTGCTGGCGAAAACCTACATGACATTCTATTATAGCAAAAATAGACAAGAGTATTCTTATTGAACAGAAGTGACCTTTAGTTGAACAATAAAATGGGGAACAACTATTTTCATGGCATCCAGAAACATGTTTTTAGATGGTACCGTATTTTTCGGACCATAGGGCGCACCGGATTATAAGGCGCACTGCTGGTGAATGGTCTATTTTCGAGCTTTTTTCATATATAAGGTGCACCGGATTATAAGGCTCATTAAAGGAGACATATTTTTTATTATTTTTCTAAATGTAAAAGACTTCCTTGTGGTCAACATAACATGTAATGGTGGTTATTTGCTCAAAATGTTGCATAGATGATGTTTTACACATCATCTTCAAGTCGCTTTCTGACAGGCGCTTCAGGATGCGCCGTTTTGTGGGTGGTCTTATTTATGTGTCTCCACTTCGACAGCGTCTTCTCCGGCGTCATCTTTGTTGTAGCGGTGTAGCGTGCAAGGACGGGAGTGGAAGAAGTGTCAAAAGATGGCGCTAACTGTTTTAATGACATTCAGACTTTACTTCAATCAATAACGGAGCAGCATCTCCTCATCCGTGGCTCACTAGTGCAACAACAACGCCCGAAATGTGTCCCGTGAAAACCGTCCGACCTGAACTCTGTAAAAACTAAAGTTCCTTGGGTGAATAATGTAAACTCACTACACCGGTATGTTTTAGCGCTTTCATGGCGAGTTTACTGACAGATATAATTAAGAACTTTACACTACATTATATTAGAAATGAATCCCACATAAGAAGGTAGAGAAAAAGAAGAAGCTTATCGACTACGGTGTCATCATGGACTACAATGGCGGACTCGCCAGTACTTATGCAGATCTCAAATACAGATCAGCAGGTACCAGAAGGTAAGAAAAGTTGGTTTTGCATAATATTGCGAAACAAAACGCCAGATATTGTCTGCTAATAGGTGCCGTTGTGCAGTCCTTATACACACACCATAATAATACTGGTATGTTTAATGCACCGAGAATCCATCAAGCTTCATAGCTTAGCAAAGTCATACTAAAAACATTTTGACAGATTTTTGAGCGCTGTGAGCAATGTTCTGTATTCTCAATGGAACATTTAACGTTTTGGTGTTTTTTACTGGCGTATCTCTTATGTGCGACTGCCATCTACTGGTCACACTTATTACACCCCATACCAAATATAATAGCTTCGAGGTTGGTGTGCACAACCAGAATTATGCCATACATAAGGCGCACCGGGTTACAAGGCGCACTGTCCATTTTTGAGAAAATTAAAGGATTTCAAGTGCGTCTTCAAGGCCGAAAAATACGGTATAATGGCCGCAATAGAGGACTTTCCATCTGTTGACTCATTTGTCGGCCATTTATTTACAATTTCGAATTCATAAAAAAGCCGAGCATGTGTTCCTGTCTTACATAAGGATTGTGGATGATAAACAGCACACTGTGGATGGGGCGTGGCCTGCGGGCCTGCCGCGGAACGGGGTGTGCAAGGACCGACCTCGAAGACAGCGACAGGTGAGTAGATGGCCCAGGTGGGCCTTGTTATCTAATCACCTGTCGCCCTTATTAGCAGCAGCCGAAGCGAGACACGGGGTGGAGTGGCAGTGGGAGCCAGAGAGAGAGAGCGACACGGACAAATAAAAGTACATTTTGCTGGAAAGCAAACGGCTCTCAACATTGATAAAAATAAAACAGTGTTGTACCCTGAAAGCGGGCTCTCGTGGCAGTGTGTGGTGGTCCGAGGAACCCACTAGAGGGCAAACTCTTCACACACCTCTTTCCAATTTTTGCGTATTTCCAATATGACTGACCTGATAATATGGTCAGAGTGCAAAAACGTTCCCATTGCTGAATTGTGACCGTATTTTCACATACTTTGCGGATTGTAAATACAATTGGATATGGTTTCATGGATACAATGAAACACAATTACCCTATTTTTTGGACTATAGGGTTCACCGGATTATAAACCGCACCGCCGATGAGCTGGTCTATTTGCATACAAAAGGCGCACCGGATTATAAGGCGCATTAAAGGCGTCATATTGCGGTCTAAACGTATCTCTTATGTGTGAGTGTCATCTACTGGTCACACTTAGTACACCATGTACCTAATACAATTGCTTCAAGGTCGGTAAGCACAACCAGAATTATTCCGGACATAAGGCGCACTGTCCATTTTTGAGAAAATTAAAGGATTTTATGCGGAAAATACGGAAGTATATCAAGTAAACTTGTTTATGTCACTCTACTGCTACTTTAAAAGTGGGAAAAAAACAGCCTTTAGTTTGTCAATAGAAAAAGGCTCACACATGCTGGCTTTACACTGCAGGTCTCAGTTCAGATTTAGTGCCTTTTTCTGATATAAAAGAAAGAAACATAAACAAGCCCTTTGGCGCCAGAGGCAAGGAAACAACCTGGCTCTACCTGCCGTGGTTTGTTTTATCTCAACCGTCGGTTCCACGGTTCCATTCCAGTCAGTCATTCACATTCCAACACGGAGTTATTCGTTTTCTGCTGGATCACTTACTTCAGTTGGGGTCAATGCCGGCGTCAAAAAGTGACAAACTATTTCCTTGGGGCCTTTTTTTAAAATAAACATTTTCTGAATTCTTCCTAGCGGAGTACTTTGCTGCGGTTTCGTCAAGTATTCTCCTGGGAAATAATTGTTTCCTTTGAATTCCTTCGTCAGGGTTACACGTTTTTTAAAACAAAATGGCCTCGTTATGCAAACACAATACCCGAGGTTCTCAGGAAGATACTTGATAAAAGATCCATTGATACTGTAGCCGCTCTTAGGTAGTGTTACTGTAAAAGGGCCCCTCGCTACATTGTGCTTTGAATTGGGACTTCACTACAGTAAATATATATATTTTTTTCTTTTTAAGGCATGCATACATACGCAGTATTTGCCTTCCGTTTTCGGGTTAAGGGTAAACACGTTCAACCTAGGCGCTATCTTCGCCACCAAGTAGACCAATTTTGGAATAAAAACGCTTTGATAAACTTAATCTTCGACCCCTGCCTCGTCAATAACACACTTCCATATTGGTGAGACTTTGACGTGAGAAATGTCAATAGACAACGGCCGTACGTTGGACTGGCGTCGGTGCGGCGCTGTAAACAATCAGCAGCGGTCCGGTCAAAGTGGAGATGAGCTCTTTTGATGCACTTCACCTTTGACATCAATAAGGACACAGAATGCTAACAACACAGAAGTTCTAAGGACAAAGCTAATGATTGTAGCCACAAATTCTGACCAGGTTTCTGCAAGCCAATTTTGTCAGGCTAATCCCTGACAGTTTAGTTATCATGTTTTGGTTTTTCCTCTGTCATTTCCTGTCAGCGCTCTTATTTTGGTTATTTCCTGATTGTCTCCCTGAGTGCTGCTTCCCCTCAGCTGCGGCTGATTGGCACCTGGACACACCTGGTGTCAATCAGCCAGCTGCTATTTAAACCTGCCTTCCCCTCCAGTCAGTGCTGGATTATTGTCATTTCTACTTGTCGATGTCAGTGTAGCTGGATGCGGTAGCGGTAAGCTATATTCTGTAGCTTGTAGCTTGCTATCTTTTTGTTCCTTGTCTTCCAGTTCCTGTTTCCCTGGCATCCTGTTTTCTGTTCCTAGTTCCTGGTTTGTGTTTTTTCTTTATATTTTTGGACATTATTCAATGTTTTCCTGCTCAATGCCTGCCGCCATCTCTGCATTTTGGGGTTCGTCACCTACACACCCTGACAGAATAATCCAGCCTCCTAACACGAACCCCGCGGAGATTTCCATGGCAGAGAGGCTTAAAAAAGCGTTAGAATTGATGGCTAAATCGAGGAAGAGCTTTGCCTCGTTTTGCAATCCCTCCCACCCATCCCTGTCCTATGTTGGCTTCTCAGGGGACGTCTGGGATCCGTCCCTTGAGGGGGGGGCTATGAGAAGCTGTGCAGCTGAGGAGGCACAGCTACTCCTCACACAAGTGGGTCTGCAACCTACGGCGCCATCATCTCCGGTGGGCCGGCAGACGCCACCATGCACTCCGGTGAGCCAGCAGACGCCACCATGCACTCCCGTGGGCCAGCAGAGGGCGCCACCACCATCCTCTCCGGTGGGCCAGCAGAGGGCGCCACCACCATCCTCTCCGGTGGGCCAGCAGAGGCCGCCACCACCATTGTCTCCGGTGGGCCAGCAGAGGGCGCCACCATCCTCTTGTCGGCCACGGATGTGGTCGTTCCATGGGCGACCGCCTCGCAAATTGCGGCGGCGCTCAACTCGCCGTCGCCACCTGACTCTTGGCCTGGCGGCCCACCTCCTTGTCCTCCCTCCACCCTCCCGTGACTTTTTTTTTTGGGGGGGGGGGGGGGATTTTTTACAACGTCTGGTATCCGTTATGGGAAGAGGGGCTACAGTCAGGCTTGTTCCTGACAGTTTAGTTATGTTTTGGTTTTTCCTCTGTCATTTCCTGTCAGCCCTCTTATTTTGGTTATTTCCTGATTGTCTCCCTGAGTGCTGCTTCCCCTCAGCTGTGGCTGATTGGCACCTGGGCACACCTGGTGTCAATCAGCCAACTGCTATTTAAACCTGCCTTCCCCTCCAGTCAGTGCTGGATTATTGTCATTTCTACTTGTCGATGTCAGTGTAGCTGGATGCGGTAGCCGTAAGCTATATTCTGTAGCTGTTTATAGCTTGCTGTCTTTTTGTTCCTCGTCTTCCAGTTCCTGTTTCCCTGGCATCCTGTTTCCTGTTCCTAGTTTCTGGTTTGTGTTTTTTCTTTATATTTTCGGACATTAAATAATGTTTTCCCGCTCAATGCCTGCCGCCATCACTGCATCTTGGGATTCGTCACCTACACACCCTGAAAATGTACGCCTGTGGTTTCAGCACTTGGAGCGTCAGTTGTAACTTAAGAGGAATTACCCAGGATGTGACAAAGTATTTTTGCGTCATCAATTTTTTTAGTGTGTGAATGTGAGTGTGAATGCTGTCTGTCTATCAGTGTTGGCCCTGCGATGAGGTGGCAACTTGTCCAGGGGTACCCCGCCTTCCGCCCGATTGTAGCTGAGATAGGCTCCAGCACCCCCCGCAACGCCGAAAGGGATAAGCGGTAGAAAATGGATGGATGTATGGAAAACAAAATACAAGATAGATGAAGGCACTTTGCACGACTAAAACTACACTAAACAGGCTACAAAGTAAACAAACACAGAATGCCGAACAACTGCAAATACTCACGATTCTTGTGGCGCAGAGATGGCGTCCACAAAGTACATCGGCACCTGACACGACCATTGACGTTAAATAACACCCTGAAAACGAAAGAAAGCAATCACACAACCTAAACAGTCTTAACGACAAACAGAAAACAGGTGAGGGGACAAAGGCAGGTGTCAAGCTGTAGCAGGAAACATTGTAAGTTTGAAGTAAAAACTACAAAGTAAGAGCGTAGGCCAGGAACTAAAACACTACACACATAAAAATACCAACAAACTCAAATTAAGGCACAAGGTCGACTTATAGTGCATCTCTGATCATATCAATGAAGAATAAATTGAACAATCAAATCAAATCAAATTTTCATACTTAAAATATATGGAACGCAAAGTGCTTTACAAGGTTAAAAACAATACCCCGGTGACCCATATACCCCGTTATCACATACGTACACAGATACCAAACACACACACACAACATACACACATATGCAACTATATGGCCGAGTACAGAGGAGACGTGAGTAAAAACTATCACATCTGCACCAGGAGGTCATCAGACCATGGCGATGCTGACACAAAAGCGCCCCCACGAGCACGGCCGATAACCCCTGAGGCAGATGGCTCATCCAAGGAACGTTGGAAAATGAAAATAATAAAACTTGTAAAATAGTAAAAACTATGAGTAGACATAAAGAATAAAATACAAGTAAGACATATAAAGATTAAAATAAATAAATATAAATAAATAAATTATATATATATATATATATATATATATATATATATATATATATATATATATATATATATATATATATATATATATATATATATATATATATATATATATATATATATATATATATATATATATATATATACACACTACCATTCAAAAGTTTGGGGTCACCCAAACAATTTTGTGGAGTAGCCTTCATTTCTAAGAACAAGAATAGACTGTTGCGTTTCAGATTAAAGTTCTCTTTTTCTGGCCATTTTGAGCGTTTAATTGACCCCACAAATGTGATGCTCCAGAAACTCAATCTGCTCAAAGGAAGGTCAGTTTTGTAGCTTCTGTAACGAGCTATATACACTACCGTTCAAAAGTTTGGGGTCACATTGAAATGTCCTTATTTTTAAAGGAAAAGCAGTGTACTTTTTAATGAAGATAACTTTAAACTAGTCTTAACTTTAAATAAATACACTCTATACATTGCTAATGTGGTAAATGACTATTCTAGCTGCAAATGTCTGGTTTTTGGTGCAATATCTACATAGGTGTATAGAGGCCCATTTCCAGCAACTATCACTCCAGTGTTCTAATGGTACAATATGTTTGCTCATTGGCTCAGAAGGCTAATTGATGATTAGAAAACCCTTGTGCAATCATGTTCACACGTCTGAAAACAGTTTAGCTCGTTACAGAAGCTACAAAACTGACCTTCCTTTGAGCAGATTGAGTTTCTGGAGCATCACATTTGTGGGGTCAATTGAACGCTCAAAATGGCCAGAAACAGAGAACTTTCATCTGAAACTCGACAGTCTATTCTTGTTCTTAGAAATGAAGGATATTCCACAAAATTGTTTGGGTGACCCCAAACTTTTGAGCGGCAGTGTATATATATGTATATATATATATATATATATATATATATATATATATATATAAATACATAAAACTAAATAAAATCTTGCATAACTAAAAGGATAAAAAGTAAAATACAAATGAGTTCAATAAAATAATTAATATCAGGTAAAAGCCAAATCAAAAAGGTGGGTCTTAAGCGTTCTCCGCAGCCCTGAGGTCAAGCTGTCCCGTAGATGGGGGCCATAATGGTGGAAGGATGACATTCCGTGACTTTGTGTCCTGACTTTGGGAATAATTAGGAGATGAGTGCCGGAGGATCTCAGGGTAAAAGCAAATCTGAAAGATAAGAAGGCCCAATACCATGAAAACATTTATAAACCATAAGAAGAACCTTCAAATTGATCCTGAAACACACGGGGAGCCAATGCAGATATTTGAAAACTGGTGTAATGTGAGCCCGCCTTCTGGTCTTCATCAGGACACGTGTCGCTGAATTTTGGTTGCAATAACCTTTTTTAGGAAGAGCAGAAAGCAGGGCATTACGATAATCTATACCACTTGTAATAAAAGCATGCATTGCGTCTTCGTGTTGCCCTGAGAGAGAATTGGGCGAACTCTGGCTATATTCTTAAGATGATAAAAAGCTATTTTTGTTGTATTTTACAACAATGACATCAAATATAACATTTTTGGTCAAATAAAACATGCTAACGTGCTAAACAACACACCATTTTGGAAATATGCCATCAATGCATATGCCAGGAAAGTCCCATCCCCGGTTAAATGAGCTGAACTTATAGCGGGTAGTTAAATGCACGATTAAGCTTCAACAATTACCATAACAAGACACACATTTCCCTTAAACTCTGGTCTCATTTAGGCCACCCGGAGCTCATAAAGCACGTGCGAGCGCAAAGTGTGTTTAGGAAGGGGAATGACGGCCGCGTGCTTATTTGCAGTCCGTCACTGAAGTGACATGAAAATCCATAGAGAAGAAGAGTCGCCGCTCTCTCCCTGGCTGGAATTGACCGCCAATCGATGCACGGGGAAATTGGTGTGTGGAGCAGAGCTACGAGGTGTGGAGCGGAGCTACGAGGTGTGGAGCAGGAGGCCGAGGTCTTTGGTGACGCATTAGCCAAAGATCATATTTTCTGCTGACACTTGGGCAGTCAGGCCGCAGATGACGGGCTCTTCATTAGATGCCAAACGACTGTTTTCTTATTCCAAATGCCAGACTTGGAATGGTATCTCGCCTCGACCGGTTACTCTGTGATTATGGCCTGAGTCCAAATGAGGATCGTTTACTCCTCGTCATTGTCCTCTCGTTTGGGCTCGGGTCCTCAATAGCTTTCCTACTTTCTCATTTTATCTCTCATCCTCCCTCCTCCTCCTTCTTCGCTCACCTCCTTCCTCCCTCCATCATTTTTCTGGCTCCACTGGTCTCATTTCCGACTTTCGTTCGTTTTCTCGTCCCGCCTCCCCCCCCCCCCCCAGCACCACAGAGACTTGGAGATGAGCTTATCACTTTCTGCATCGCAGGGCCGAGCTGTCATGTTGGCTCTGAGTAAGAGTGTGTGTGTGTGTGTTTGTGTGTGTGTGTGTGTGTGGAATAGTGGTGACCAGCTTGTGAGTGGAGGTAGGCTGGAGGATAATGAATGATTTTTGCTTAAAACTTGTCACTGTCGGGCTCTACTGATAGCATCACTCCAAATATTGCCGCACATTTCTTGCTTCCCGGCAGGCACAAGACATTGGTGCAACGTTGATTTTACATAAATGTCCTTTAAAAGTGACTTTGAAACAACGTTGTAAGAAATGGTTGTGTTTGTAAATTGAGACAACGTTGGTGTCCAACGTTGGATCCATGTTGTTGGTTGGGAAATGACCAAAATTCAATGTTCAAATCAAGGTAGAACCTTTATTTAACCAGATAAGAAAACCCATTGAGATCAAGGTCTCTTTCACAAGGGTGACCTGGCCAAGAGGTCAACAGCACATGTCACAGAGCAGTTTCAAAAATAATACATTAAGACATACATTTTAAAATACACAAGAGAACCGTAAAACAACAGAGATTTACATCTTTAAAAACACAGGCACTGTGCAAACGTCTCTCGCTGTTTGTCCCTCAGGACAGAACGGAAGTCTCCAAAATGGAAGTAGTTCTGTAAGTTTCAGTTTCGTCTGCAATGCATTCCATGCCATAGGGCAGGGGTCAGCAACCCGCGGCTCCGGAGCCGCATGCGGCTCCTTGACCACTCTGATGCAGCTCAGCTACATACATGCCGACCCCCCTGATTTTCCCAGGAGACTTATGGATCTCAGTGTCTCTCATAGATTACTCCCAGGGAAAAATTAATCCTATTTACACTATAATTACTAAATAAAGGGCGTGCCCTAATTGCATACAGCGTGCCAGTCCAGCCACATGTTGCATGTTGTTATTACTTGCTCACACAGGAGACAGCAAAGCATACTTACTCATCAGCCACACAGCTTACACTGACGGTAGCCGTATCAAACAACTTTAACATTGTTACGTTACAAATATGCGCCACACTGTGAACCCACACCAAAAAAGAATGAAAAACACATTTCTGGAGAACATCCCACCGTAACACAACATAAACACAACACAACCATTGCCCAGAATCCCATGCAGCCCTAACTCTTCCGGTCTACATTATACACCCCCGCTACCACCAAATCCACCCACACATCAACCCCCCCCCGCCCCCCCCCCCCCTCTCCGTGCGTTGGTTGAGCGGAAGAGTTAGGGCTGCATGGGATTCTGGGTATTGGCACCGTCAGTGTAAGATGTGTGGCTGCTGAGGTAGTACGCCTTGCTGTCACTTACGTGAGCAAGCTGAAATTGCATTCTACGTGTGGTCGAGCAGGTACACCGTTAGGGCAGACTGTAGAGGGCGCCAAATGCAGTGTCATCACGCTCTGATATTCGGGAGTCTCCCGGGAAAAATGAGAGGGTTGGCAAGTATGACGCTATCAAGCGCCATTCAGTCAAAACTCGCGGGCTGCACTAACATCAAATTTCCACATTAAAGTGCGTGCCGGTGCGTGTGTCGGAGACCCCTTGTTAACATAGCACAAAGCATTTAAGCTTTGTATGCGGTGTTTTTCATTTTAAATTTAAAATTTTTTTTTGTGGCTCCCATTACTTTCTTTAATTTGTGAAACTTGCCAAAATGGCTCTTTGAGTGGTAAAGGTTGCCGACCCCTGCCATAGGGGCAGCAATGCCAAAAGCTCTTTTGCCAAATTCAGTCCGTACATGAGGAACAGTTAAAACATACAAATTGTTAGAACGTAATGCGTAAGAGCTGCTTTTTCTTTGTAACAGAGTACACAAGTATGGAGGTATTAAACCTAAAAGAGCCTTATAAATGATAGTCAGCCAATGTGTGTATCTGCGTGCACTCAATGAAGATAAGTCTGACTTCATATACAGTTGACAATGGTGGGTGAGACTACGACAGCCAGTAACAAATCTTAGTGCTGAATGAAAAACAGTGTCCAAGGACTGGAGGCATTTAGATGAAGCACTAAAATAAAGCACGTCTCCATAATCAATTACAGGCAAGATAGTTGCTGTCACCAATTTCTTTCTGACTTTAAGAGAGAAGCAGTTTTTATTTCTAAAAAAGAAACCAAGCTTTACCCTAAGCTTAGAGACCAAGTTGTTAATATGGGCTTTAAATGAAAGCTCCTGATCAAGAGTAAAACCCAAGTACTTGTAATTTAAGACCTGCTCTATAGGGTTTCCATTTGATGTTACAATATTTGGAATATTTTCCAGTAGCACCCTTGAATGAGAAAAAACCATTACCTTGCTTTTATCTGTATTTAAAACCAATTTAAGATCAAATAAGCGAGCCTGGATGACATCAAAATTAGCTTGTAAAAACTCAAAAGCCTGAATGATGGAGGTTGAACAGCAATAAATAATGGTGTTGTCTGCATAAAAATGGTACATTGCATTTGACAAATTATTACAAAGATTATTTATGTAGATAGAAAATAAAATGGGCCCCAGCACTGAGCCTTTGGTAATGTCCAGTAATGAAGAGGTGGTCCCAGCCACCTGTACACGTTGTGTTCTGCTGGAGAGATAGTCTGTGAACCAAGCAGCTGCATTTTTAGATAATCCAACGTGATGAAGGGCTTGAATTAACAGACTGTGGTCTACTGTGCCAAATGCTTTTGACAAATCAATAAATAGGGCGACACAATATTTATTGCCGTCTACAGCCTCGATTAAATCATTGAGGACCTTAAGAGCAGCTGTAATAGTGCTATGCTGTTTTCTAAAACCAGATTGAAATGGAGATTAAATATTGTTTGATTCTAAAAAATCCTCTAGCTGGTTACTGATGATCTTCTCAAACAATTTTGCTAAAATGCATAATTTAGAAATTGGTCTGTAATTATTTATATTTGTGGGTTCACCCCCTTTTAGCAGGGGAAGAACAAAGGCCGATTTCCAGATTTTTGGAATGCTTTTACTTGTTAGACTTAGGTTAAAAATATGCGAGAGAGGCTCAGCAACAAAATCAGCAGCCAATTTGAAGAAAAAGGGTTCAATTTGGTCAGGTCCTGCTGCTTTAGTTGTGTCCAGGCTCTTTAGTGCACTGTTTACCTCGGATATTGATACAGGTGTGAACTCAAAAGTGCAGGTGCTGCGTCTATTTACAGCCTGTGGTGTATTTGGTATATTAACATTACTTAATCCAACATTTGACAATTGAGGATTCAACGACTCAAACAAGGATCCGGCAGAAACAAAATACTCATTAAAACAATTTGATATAGTTGTCTTATCAGACAAAGTACCAGATTGAGTAATTAAAGGACTTGGAAAGTCATTTGTTGTCACATGATTTAAAGAAGCTTTTATGGTTTGCCAAAACTTTTTGGGATCATTTATATGTTTTTTGCATTCATGCTGGTAAAAATCAGACTTGGCCCTCTTAACAAGCGAAGTACATTTATTTCTAAGCTGGCGAAAGCTAAGCCAGTCAGCCTCTGTCTTTGTTTTTCAAGCCCTGGCCCAAGCAACGTCTCTCTCTTTGAGAAGGTTTCCAATTGCAGAGGAAAACCAGGGATTATTTCGACCTTTAACTCTAAGTTTTCGAAAGGGAGCATGTTTATTGACTATACGTTGAAATTCATTATAAAAGTATTTCAACGCTATCTCAATATCATCAATTAAAGCAACTCTGTTCCACTGAAAGGCAGCTAAATCGTATATAAAAGCTGGGAGGCAAAAGTCCTTTAATATTTCTTTTGCATGTAATAGTGGGTTTTGATTTTGGTAGCTTGCAGTTTCTTACAGCTGCAATTGTACAATGGTCACTCAAGTCATTGGCAAACACCCCAGTGCCAGTGTACTTATGGGGAGCGTTGGTTAGAATTAGATCAAGTAAAGATGATTTTTGAGGAGTTTTTAGTATTGGGTGGAGTTGGGGAAGTGATTAATTGAGTTAAGTTTAGTGAGTTGCATACAGCTTTAATGTTATCAGAAGAGGAAGTCAACCAGTCAAAATTTAAATCACCAACCAAGAGAAGTTCACTAGCTTTTAACCCACTCATAAAGGATTCAAGCGAGGCAAGGGCTTCAGTGGAGGCAGAGGGAGGTCTATAACAGCCTACAATTGCGAGAGGTTGGCCATGTGAGAATTCAAGCTGCAGGGCAAGGAGTTCAAATTGTTTAGTGATTGATAGTGATGATAATAAGGTAACATTAAATTTTTTTTTTATATACATAGCCACTTCTCCACCTTTTCGAGGACGATCGCATCGGAAGACATTATATCCATTTATAGCATTGTCCTTTTCAGAGACTGCTTTGGTTAGCCAGGTTTCTGATAAGATAAATATGTCTGCATTGGTTGTTTGAATCCAGATTTTGACTAAGTCAAATTTTGGCAGTAGACTTGTAATATTTGAATGAATTAAACCAAGACCTGACCTAGCTCTAAATTCATCAGGAGTGCTGATGTTGTACAAAGCTGGGCCTGGATTTGGTTGCACATTGCCTGATAGAAGAAGTAAGAGCAATATAAAAATGTTTCGTTTCATGTGGCAAGGTAACCCGATGACAACATTACTTGGCTTCCCAATGTCAAAATGAGTAATTTCAGAAGGAGAAAAACATCTATTTAACACAGAAATACACCATAAATGAAGCTGGTTAGAATTATTTAGCACTGACCCACATGTAGATATCAATACGCTTTGTGTAAATGCTGTAGTTTCGTAGGACCAGGTGATTGTTATTGCGTTCGGTAGAGTTAAAGGTTGGTGGAGCACCTGGTCAGGTACCCCACTACAATTGCAGAAAACAAGTTCAGGAAAAAGCATTAATATTAAATACAGAGCTTTTGTCAAAGTCATTGTTAAATTGTTTTACTACCTACCCAGGTCCAATATTCAAAGTTCAGATGTCCAGGCTACAGCAGTTGGAAGGCCAAGCTAAGGCTAGCAGAGACCCAGCCTTAGTCAGTCTGAGGCTAAGATAGATCCAGGCTGTGGCAGATGGAAGGCCAAGATGAGCTAGCAGACCCAGTCTGTAGGCAGTGAGAGGCCAAGCTGGGGCTAGGTTAGAGCCAGGCTGTGGCAGACGGAAGGCCAAGATGAAGCTAGCAGACCCAGTCTGTAGGCAGTGAGAGGCCAAGCTGGGGCTAGGTTAGAGCCAGGCTGTGGCAGATGGAAGGCCAAGATGAAGCTAGCAGACCCAGTCTGTAGGCAGTGAGAGGCCAAGCTGGGGCTAGGTTAGAGCCAGGCTGTGGCAGATGGAGGGCCAAGATGCAGCTAGCAGACCCAGACTGTAGGTAGTGGAAGGCCAAGCTGAGACTAGGATAGATCCAGGCTGTGGCAGATGGAAGGCCAAGATGAAGCTAGCAGATCCAGGCTGTGGCAGATGGAAGGCCAGGATGAAGCTAGCAGATCCGGTCTGCAGCTAGCAGATCCTGTCTGTAGGCAATGGAAGGCCAAGCTGGGGTCAGGATAGATCCGGGCTGTGGCAGGTGGAAGGCCAAAATTTCAGCTAGCAAAACATCTCCTGGCTTCAGCAGGTCAAAGGCCTCCAGATTTCCAAATCCAACAAAAGCAGTCAGAAATGCCACTTTTTGGAAGTAAGCCTTCATTCATCAATTGTTACGCTTAAAACTAGTACAATTTACTTAAATTGGCTAAAAAATAAATTAAAACAGATA
This sequence comes from Entelurus aequoreus, assembly GCF_033978785.1. Classification (NCBI taxonomy): domain Eukaryota; kingdom Metazoa; phylum Chordata; class Actinopteri; order Syngnathiformes; family Syngnathidae; genus Entelurus; species Entelurus aequoreus. The sequence goes on along the minus strand of NC_084752.1, from coordinate 34,830,889 downwards.
GAAATTCAGACCACTTTGACAAGCAGACAAACAAAAGACAGTGCTGTCGGCCATCTTGGATTCACCGATTTGGTCACAACACGACATTGATTGAACGTTGTCAAAAAGCATGTTGTTTCAATGTGTTTGTGTTGTAGAATATTGGTTGGGAAATTACCCAATTTCAATGGTCAAAACAACGTCAGACCCCAACATTGATTAAGCGTCGTCAAAAAGCATGTTGTTTCAATGTTATGTTTGAGTTGTAGAATATTGGCTGAAAAATGACCAAAATGCAATGGTCAAATCAACGTCACAACCCAACATTGATTAAACGTTGTCAAAAAGCATGTTGTTTCAACGTTGTATTTGAGTTGTAGAACATTGGTTGGTAAATGACCAAAATCCAATGGTCAAACCAACGTCAGAACTCAACATTGATTAAATGTCGTCAAAAAGCATGTTGTTTCAACGTTGTGTTTGTATTGTAGAACATTGGTTGGGAAATGACCAACATTCAATGGTCAAATCAACGTCACAACCCAACGACGTCAATCAACGTCAATAAAAAGCATGTTGTTTCAAAGTTGTATTTGTGTTGTAGAATATTTGTTGAAAATGACCAAAATTCAATGGTCAAATCAATGTCAGAACTCAACATTTATTAAACGTCGTCAAAAAGCATGTTGTTTCAACGTATTCGAGTTGTGGAATATTGGTTGGGAAATTACCCAATTTTAATGGTCAAATCAATGTCAGACCCCAACATTGATTAAACGTTGTCAAAAAGCATGTTGTTTCAATGTTATGTCTGAGTTGTAGAATATTGGCTGAAAAATGACCAAATTCAACAGTCAAATTAACGTCACAACCTGACATTGAAGAAACGTTGACAAAAAGCATGTTGTTTCAACGTTATATTTGTGTTGTAGAACATTGGTTGGGAAATGACCAAAATTCAATGGTCAAATCAAAGTCACAACCCAATAATGTCAATCAACGTCAACAAAAAGCATGTTGTTTTAACGTTTTATTTGTGTTGGAGAATGTTGGTTGGAAAATTACGAAATTTCGATGTTCAAATCAATGTCGAAACCCAACATTGAATACACATCAAAAAGCATGTTGTTCCAAAGTTGTGTTTGAGTTTTACAATATTGGTTGGAAAATGACCAAATATCAATGATCAAATCAACGTCACAACCCGACATTGAATAAACGTTGTCAAAAAACATGTTGTTTCAACGTTGTATTTGTGTTGTAGAACATTGGTAGGGAAATGACCAAAATTCAATGATCAAATCAATGTCACAACCCAACAACGTCAATCAACGTCAACAAAAAGTATGTTGTTTCAACGTTGTAATTTTGTTGTAGAATATTGGTTGAAAAATGGCCGAAATTCAATGGTCAAATCAATGTCAGAACTCAACATTGATTAAACGTCGTCAAAAAGCATGTTGTTTCAACGTATTCGAGTTGTGGAATATTGGTTGGGAAATTACCCAATTTTAATGGTCAAATCAACGTCAGACCCCAACATTGATTAAACGTTGTCAAAAAGCATGTTGTTTCAATGTTATGTTTGAGTTGTAGAATATTGGCTGAAAAATGACCAAATTCAATGGTCAAATCAACGTCACAACCTGACATTGAAGAAACGTTGTTAAAAAGCATGTTGTTTCAATGTTGTATTTGTGTTGTAGAACATTGGTTAGGAAATGACCAAAATTCAATGGTCAAATCAACGTCACAACCCAACAACGTCAATCAACGTCAACAAAAAGCATGTTGTTTTAACATTTTATTTGTGTTGGAGAATGTTGGTTGGAAAATGACCAAATTTCGATGTTCAAATCAATGTCGAAACCCAACATTGAATACACATCAAAAAGCATGTTGTTCCAAAGTTGTGTTTGAGTTTTAGAATATTGGTTGGAAAATGACCAAATTTCAATGATCAAATCAACGTCACAACCCGACATTGAATAAACGTTGTCAAAAAGCATGTTATTTCAACGTTGTATTTGTGTTGTAGAACATTGGTAAGGAAATGACCAAAATTCAATGATCAAATCAACGTCACAACCCAACAACGTCAATCAACGTAAAAACAAAGTATGTTGTTTCAACGTTGTAATTTTATTGTAGAATATTGGTTGAAAAATGACCGAAATTCAATGGTCAAATCAATGTCAGAACTCAACATTGATTAAACGTCGTCAAAAAGCATGTTGTTTCAACGTATTCGAATTGTGGAATATTAGTTGGGAAATTACCCAATTTTAATGGTCAAATCAACATCAGACCCCAACATTGATTAAACGTTGTCAAAAAGCATGTTGTTTCAATGTTATGTTTGAGTTTTAGAATATTGGCTGAAAAATGACCAAAATTCAATGGTCAAATCAACGTCACAACCTGACATTGAAGAAATGTTGTCAAAAAGCATGTTGTTTCAACGTTGTATTTGTGTTGTAGAACATTGGTTGGGAAATGACCAAAATTCAATGGTCAAACCAATGTCAGAACCCAACATTGATTAAATGTCGTCATAAAGCATGTTGTTTCAACGTTGTATTTGTGCTGTAGAACATTGGTTGGGAAATTACCAAAATTCAATGGTCAAATCAACGTCACAACCCAACAACCTCAATCAACGTCTACAAATAGCATGTTGTTTCAACGTTGTATTTGTGACCAATGACCAAACTTTGTGACCAATGACCACATTTTAATGTTCAAATCAATGTCAAAACTCAACATTGAATAAACATCAAAAAGCATGTTGTTCCAAAGTTGTGTTTGAGTTGTAGTATATTGGTTGGGAAATTACCAAAATTCAATGATCAAATCAACGTCAGAACCCGACATTGAATAAACGTCGTCAAAAAGCATGTTGTTTCAACGTTATATTTGTGTTGTAGAACATTAGTTGGTAAATGACCAAAATTCAATGGTCAAACCAACGTCAGAACCCAATATTGATTAAATGTCGTCAAAAAGCATGTTGTTTCAACGTTGTATTTGTGTTGGAAAATTTTAGTTGGAAAATGACCAAACTTTAATGTTCAAACCAATGTCGAAACTCAACATTGAATACACATCAAAAAGCATGTTGTTCCAAAGATGTGTTTGAGTTTTAGAATATTGGTTGGGAAATGACCAAATGTCAATGATTAAATCATTGTCACAACCCGACATTGAATAAACGTCAAAAGAAAGCATGTTGTTTCAACGTTGTATTTGTGTTGTAGGACATTGGTTAGGAAATGACCAACATTCAATGGTCAAATCAACGTCACAACCCAACAACGTCAATAAACGTCAACAAAAAGCCTGTTGTTTTAATGTTTTATTTGTGTTGGAGAATTTTGGTTGGAAAATGACCAAATTTAAATGTTCAAATCAATGTCGAAACCCAACACTGAATACACATCAAAAACAATGTTGTTCCAAAGTTGTGATTGAGCTTTAGATATTGGTTGGGAAATTACCAAATTTCAATGATCAAATCAACGTCACAACCCGATATTGAATAAACGTCGTCAAAGAGCATGTTGTTTCAACGTTGTATTTGTGTTGTAGAATAGTTGTTCTCAAACTTTTTTCAGTGATGTACCCCCTGTGAAAATGTTTTTAATTCAAGTAACCCCTAATCAGAGCAAAGCGTTTTTGGTTGAACAAAAGAGATAAAGAAGTAAAATACAGCACTATGTCATCAGTTTCTGATTTAATACATTGTATAACAGTGCAAAATATTGCTAATTTGTAGTGGTCTTTCTTGAACTATTTGGAAAAAAAGATATAAAAATAACTAAAAACGTGTTGAAAAATAAACAAGTGATTTGATTATAAATAAAGATTTCTACACATAGAAGTAATCATCAACTTAAAGTGCCCTCTTTGGGGATTGTAATAGAGATCCATCTGGATTCATGAACTTAATTCTAAACATTTCTTCACAAAAAAATACATCTTTAAAATCAATATTTATGGAACATGTCCACAGAAATTCTAGCTGTCAACACTGAATATTGCATTGTTGCATTTCTTTTCACAGTTCTTTTTGACAGACATTTTAGTGAGGGTCAAACCATCATGACATGGGGGAAACTCTGGGTTTATGGTAATGAATGGAATAGCCTACTTGATTTGATGTTCAGTTTATGAACTTATATTCATATTTTGTTGAAGTATTATTCAATAAATATATTTATAAAATATTTTTGAATTGTTGCTGTTTTTAGAATATTTAAAAAAAAATCTCACGTACCCCTTGGCATACCTTCAAGTACCCCCAGGGGTAGGCATACCCCCATTTGAGAACCACTGTTGTAGAACATTAGTTGGTGAAATGACCAAAATTCAAAGTTCAAATCAACGTCACAACCCAACATTGATAAAACACTGTCAAAAAGCATGTTGTTTCAATGTATTTGAGTTGTAGAATATCGGTTGAGAAATGACCACATTTCAATGGTCAAATCAATGTCAGAACTTAACATAGATTAAACATTGTCAAAAAGCATGTTGTTTCAAAGCTGTTTTTTGTGTTGTAGATTATTGGTTGAAAAATGACTAAAATGCAATGGTCAAATCCAGGTCAGAACCCAACATTGATAAAACGTCATCAAAAAGCATGTTGTTTCAACGTTAGGTTCAAGTTGCTCAACGTCAGGACCTAATTCAACAAGTTCTCAACGTTGTTTCAATGTCTTGTGCCGACTGGGTTAGTTTCTAAATCAGGGGTCACCAACGTGGTGCCCACGGGCACCAGGTAGCCCGTAAGGACCAGATGAGTAGCCCGCCAGCTTGTTCTAAAAATAGCTCAAATAGCAGCACTTACCAGTGAGCTGCCTCTATTTTTTAAATGTTATTTATTTACTAGCAAGCTGGTCTCGCTTTGCCCGACATTTTTAATTCTAAGAGAGACAAAACTCAAATAGAATTTGAAAATCCAAGAAAATATTTTAAAGACGTGGTCTTCACTTGTTTAAATAAATTCATTATTTTTTTTTACTTTGCTTCTTATAACTTTCAGAAAGACAATTTTAGAGAAAAAATACGACCTTAAAAATGATTTTAGGATTTTTAAACACATGTACCTTTTTACCTTTTAAATTCCTTCCTCTTCTTTCCTGACAATTTAAATCAATGTTCAAGTAAATTTTTGTATTTTTATTGTAAAGAATAATAAATACATTTTAATTTAATTCTTCATTTTAGCTTCTGTTTTTTCGACGAAGAATATTTGTGAAATATTTCTTCAAACTTATCATGATTAAAATTCAAAAAAAATATTCTGGCAAATCTGGTAAATCTGTGGAATCAAATTTAAATCTTATTTCAAAGTCTTTTGAATTTCTTTTAAAATTTTTGTTCTGGAAAATCTAGAAGAAATAATGATTTGTCTTTGTTAGAAATATAGCTTGGTCTAATTTGTTATATATTCTAACAAAGTGCAGATTGGATTTTAACCTATTTAAAACATGTCATCAAAATTCTAAAATTAATGTTAATCAGGAAAAATTACAAATGATGTTCCATAAATTCTTTTTTTAAGTTTTTCTCTTCTTGAATTTTGAATTTTAAAGAGTCGAAATTGAAGATAAACTGTTTCAAAATTTAATTGTAATTTTTTTCGTGTTTTCTCCTCTTTTAAACCGTTCAATTAAGTGTAAATATCATTAATTATTAATAATAACATAGAGTTAAAGGTAAATTGAGCAAATTGGCTATTTCTGGCAATTTATTTAAGTGTGTATCAAACTGGTAGCCCTTCGCATTAATCAGTACCCAAGAAGTAGCTCTTGGTTTCAAAAAGGTTGGTGACCCCTGTTCTAAATCATATTTCTCCTCTTAAGTGTAATCTGCCTGGTTCAGTTCCTGCTTTTGCTGGTCCGTCTGGGACTTGAACCTGGGTTGTCCTGCATGGGAGAAGAGTGAGCGAGCTACGAGGGGAGTTGAAAAAAGTCGATTTTGGAATGAATAACAATTTTTATTCATAACGATTCTTAATCGATTAAACAAAAATTTAAAAAAAGAAATATATATATATATATGTATATATAATATATAAATATACTGTATATATATCATTGTCATTGGCGGTCACTCGAACGAGTATGACGATCCTCCTGGTAGGGGTGTATCCCTTTATGGAGGATGCCTGTGCGTGACTTTGTTTAACGTGGGGAGACTGGTGCACGGACAGTCACCACACGATCCTTGACATAATCGGGTCAGGGTCCAGTGGCATGGAGTCCAAGACGACTGGGGACCCTTTTCTGCTGCAGCCTTCTTCTGCCATCGCAACCGTTGTGGTAGTTCTTAAATCTACCGTCTTCCGCCTGCTCCGCCGTTGAGGTCTTCACCGTATCCCTGGCTAGGGGGCAGTCAGGTACTAGGCCTTTGCCAAGGGCCACCTGGGGTAACAGTAGTAAAGGGGTTAACCTCCTAGTGCCCCAAGACCCCATAGAGGAGCCTCCACTGCCGGATGCACTTTAACGTCATGCCCAGGACGTACTGTATACATCTATTAAAGGGGAACTGCACTTTTTTGGAAATTTTGCCTATCGTTCACAATCATTATGAGAGAGGTGTCTGTTACTACATTATATATATACTTGCAGTGTGTATATTGTAGATATTACATATTGTTATGAAGGTGTCTGTTACTACATTATATATATACTTGCAGTGTGTATATTGTACATATTACATATTGTTATGAAGGTGTATGTTACTACATTATATATATACTTGCAGTGTGTATATTGTACATATTACATATTGTTATGAAGGTGTCTGTTACTACATTACATATATACTTTCAGTGTATATATTGTACATATTACATATTGTTATGAAGGTGTATGTTACTACATTATATATATAATTGCAGTGAGTATATTGTACAAATCAATCAATCAATCAATGTTTATTTATATAGCCCTAAATCACAAGTGTCTCAAAGGAAAGAACATATTGTTATGAAGGTGTCTGTTACTACATTATATACATACTTGCAGTGTGTATATTGTACATATTACATATTGTTATGAAGGTGTCTGTTACTACATTATATACATACTTGCAGTGTGTATATTGTGCATATTACATATCGTTATGAAGGTGTCTGTTACTACATTATATATATACTTGCAGTGTGTATATTGTACATATTACATATTGTTATGAAGGCGTCTGTTACTACATTATATATATACTTGCAGTGTGTATATTGTACATATTACATATTGTTATGAAGGTGTCTGTTACTACATTATATATATACTTGCAGTGTGTATATTGTACATATTACATATTGTTATGAAGGTGTCCGTTACTACATTATATATATACTTGCAGTGTGTATATTGTACATATTACATATTGTTAAGAAGGCGTCTGTTACTACATTATATATATACTTGCAGTGGGTATATTGTACAAAGAACATATTGTTATGAAGGTGTCTGTTACTACATTATAAACATAATTGCAGTGTGTATATTGTGCATATTACATATTGTTATGAAGGTGTCTTTTACTACATTATAAATATACTTGCAGTGTGTATATTGTACATATTACATATTGTTATGAAGGTGTCTGTTACTACATTATATATGTACAAGTACTTGCAGTGTGTATATTGTACATATTAAGTTAATTATTATTTGCAAAAGAAAACTAAAGTTTACGAATTTGAAAATCAAATATGTTGTCTTTGTAGTGCATTCAATTGAATATGGGTTGAAAATGATTTGCAAATCATTTATTCCGTTTATATTTACATCTAACACAATTTCCCAACTCATATGGAAACGGGGTTTGTATAATGGATATATCATTAATAACTAATAGTTCGACTTCTACCTCCTTTACTTCCGTGACAACCTCCTTAAAGTTTTGTAGTAAATCAGAAATATCAAGCAGCCAAAATGTGCCAAACATGAATAAATGTAGAGAAAGTGTTTTACATTTTTCCCATCACGCACTATAATGGCTTTCATTGGGTGTAAATCTGTATTTGTTATGGTTCAAACACAGAGTTCAGTGAGCAGGTTGTGTGACCGTGTGCGTTGACAATTTTTTTTTTTTTTTGCACTATGACTAGGGAAGGATGTTTGCATTGGGTCATACACGTTAATGCTGCGCATAGTTCCATTCGGAGTATAATTGAAGGTCATTGACCTGAATTACCTACCTTGTCCAATTGATGGTGCCAAAATGGCGGCAATAAAGGCAGTCTTTTAAACTTTACAAAAAAACAAAAACATTTTTTTTGGAAAGTTTAAAATATTATATATAATATTATATTTATAAATATATAATATTGTATAATATATATATACATATATAATATGTATAATATACATATATAATATATATATATATATATATATATATATATATATATATATATATATATATAAATATAATATAATATATAAAATATTATATATATACATATATATGTATATATGTATATATATATATATATATATATATATATATATATATATATATATATATATATATATATATATATGTATATATATATATATATAATATTATATATATATATATATATATATATATATATATATATATATATATATATATATATATATATATATATATATATATATATAATATTATATATATATATATACATATATATGTATATATGTATACATATATACATATATACATATATATATATGTATATATGTATATATACATATGTATATATGTATATATACATATATATATGTATATATATATAATATTATATATATATATATATATATACTGTATATATATATATATATATATATATATATATATATATATATATATATATATATATTGAAATATAAAAATCCATAATTTCTCAGACTCCAATGCGTCCAACAAAAACGAGTCATATTAAATTGGAGCCAGCCACGTTGAAAAGTTAAAAGACTGTTTTGTTCAAATAATTATCAGTCATGGTTTTAAAAATATAGACAAAGGAGCTGTTAGAATGTCCTCGTGTTGGACTGTTCGTATCATGCAGAGCTCCATATTAGACCCATTGAATCAGAAGGATTTCTTAATATTACCATTCCAAACATTTTGTAAGGGGCTGCAAGGGAACAAGTTCTCTCAACCAGAGCCTCGGCTGGTTTTTAACAGTCTAGACAGGCTAATCTCGTAGCGGTGCACCGTGTTACAGATTACAAATGAAGTGTATGTTCTCTGAAGAGTTAACAGGATAAGAAGCAGTGCAACAAATATGTGAGTATATTGCCGGCAAAGTGAGGGAGACCACTGAAGCCCAGGAAAGCAAGAGATGAGCTCTCCCGCTTCAAATATTCCTTATATGTTGACGTGTGCTTCGATTTTCTCACCATTTAGACTCCCTCCCTATCACTCCTTTGAAACGGCCTCTTTTCACCTCAGTTTTTGCTCATTTATGGGAGCACGTATTACTTAAGTCGTCTCGACAGTGTCCCATATTGAGGCACTGATATTCTAATGAGTTTGTCTATTGCACAACTGGCCAGAAGGCAAGTGTTCAATAATATAAGAGACACTAGCAGGGGATGAATAAATCATGGAGCTATATGAGGGAAGAGGTAGTGCCATTATGGCTAGGTGTTATGAGTTATGTTTGATGAATATGTTGCATACCAAGTCCGAAACCTCGGTGTGTGCTGATAGACATGGATCGAATCAAATCAATCACCCAAACAGCCTTCCACCAGCTGAAGAACAGAGTTAAGGGTCTCATCTCCCTAACAGACCAGGTGAAGCTCATCCATACTTTCATTTCCAGTCCTCTTGACTATTGTACGAGTCTGACAGGACTTGCCTTTAAAAGAGCATTCAACTGCCACAGCTTCATTCAGAACGCTGCGGCTCGTTTCCCGACCAGAACAAAGAGATCCGAGCATATGACTGCAGTTCTAAAGACTTCACGCTCCGCTGTGACTTTAGAAGTTTTGCTACTGTTCTGTAAATCACTGAATGGTTTAGGTCCAGAATACGTCAATGAAATTCTAATTGGATATAAACCCAGGAGAACTCTGGAGTTCAGGTCAGACAGTGGAGCCCAAAGTTTAATTCAAAATGGTGAAGCAGCATTTGGAGCAAATGGAAAAAGCTGAAGAAGAAGAAGTCAAATCTGCTTCAAGTGCCAAGGTTTTCAATTCCAGGCTACAAACTGCTTCTTTTCTCATGCTTGAGATTGAGCTCATTTATGTATTTCAAAAATATCTTAAAAGTTGTATTATTTTACTTACTTATTTCCACTGTATTCTTCTTTTTGCACCACTGTACTACTTTTCTGCAATACGGCGCTGTTGATTCAGTCTAACCTAGTTTGTCCCTTTCAGTCAGTTTAGTTCTGTACTTTGTTCCTAAATGTAATTTGTTCCTAAATGCATTGCAATGTTAAACGTCTTATTATGTAAAGCACATTGAGCTACCTTGTGTATAAAATGTGCAATATAAATAACTCAGATGGCGCTCTGTAACAATGGTACATTGCTAACGAGGGGAAATTACACTTCAACGACTGTTCATGGCTTTGACAGTAGGATTGCTTGTTTGCATCAAAGCCGTTGTTTTTGTCACTATGATAAGGCGAAACCATCCTTCCTGGTGGAGTGTAAATATTTGGGGTTTTGGCACCAGCCACTAGACTAGATCTGACCAATCTCAGTCAAACACTAGATCTGACCAATCTCAGTCTAAGACTAGATCTGACCAATCTAAGTCTAAGACTAAATCTGACCAATCTAAGAATAGTTCTGACCAATTTAAGTCTAAGACTAGATCCGACCAATTTAAGTCTAAGGCTAGATCTGACCAATCTAAGTGTATGACTAGATGTGACCAATCTAAGTGTAAAACTAGATCTGACCAATATAAGTCTACGACTAAATCTTACCAGTCTAAATCTAAGACTAGATGTGACCAATGTAAGTCTAAGACTAAATCTTACCAATATAAATCAAAGACTAGACTTTACCAATCTAAGTGCTAAGACTGGATGTGACCAATCTAAGTCTAAGACTAGATGTGACCAATCTAAGTTTAAGGCTAAATCTGACCAATCTCACTCTAAGACTAGATGTGACCAAAGTACCTTCAATCCTTGAGTAAATAAAACTGCCTTTCCTGGTCTCTAAGTTTGATGAAAAAATACATTATTCAACTGACGTTCTCATTGACTATTATTAGAACTAAATGTGAACAGTTGCCATAGGTGGGTAACTCTACGCTCTATGTTTACCCCATTACATTTACATCACCCTGTACACCACTGACTTTTGCTACAACTCGGAGCTGTGTCACATCCAGAAGTTCGTGGATGACACAGCCATCGTCGGGTGCATCAGGGATGGCAGAGAGGAGTTTCGGAGCCTGGTGAGGGACTTTGCTGTCTGGTGCCACAGGATCCTCTTGTAGCTCAATCCGTCAAAGACCAAGGAGCTGGTCATTGGCTTTGGGAGGTCGAGTCCAAGGTCACAACCTATTGTGATCGAGGGAGTCGAGGTACAGACCGTGGACTCATTCAAGTACCTTGGGGATGTGGGTGGACAACAAGTTGGACTGGACTGTTAACACAGACTACTTTTACAGGAAAAGACAGAGTAGGCTGTGCTTCCTGAGGAGGCTGTGCTCCTTCAACATTTGCAAAAAACTCTTGTGGATGTACTACCAGTCTGTGGTTGCCAGTGTTCTGTTCTTCATCGTAGTGTGCTGGAGGGGCAGTACATCTAAGAAGGACAGCTCCAGACTGGAGAAACTGATCAGGCGGGCCGGTTCTACGATCGGAATAAAACTGGACTCACTGGTGCCGGTGGTAGAGAAGAGGACTGTGGAAAAACTAGTGAGCATCACGGATGATGCCAGTCACCCTCTGTATACCGTTATCAGTAGCCAGAGGAGCCTGTTCAGTGCCAGACTGCTTCATCCCAAGTGCAGGACTAATAGACTCCAAAACTCCTTTGTCCTACAGGCCATCAGACTGTACAACTCCTCTCTGGGGGGGAGGAGGGTACTCGGATGACAGGCGATGCAAAACAATAACGTATACCCCCATTATTTATTATTTACTTATTAAATTGTATCTCAGTTCTGTACACTGCTGCTGGAATTTTTATTTTCCTGAGGGAACTCTCCTGAAGGAATCAATAAAGTACTATCGATCTATCTATCTATCTATCTATCTATCTATCTATCTATCTATCTATCTATCTATCTATCTATCTATCTATCTATCTATCTATCTATCTATCTATCTATCTATCTATCTATCTATCTATCTATCTATCTATCTATCTATCTATCTATCTATCTATCCATCTATCTATCTATCCATCTATCCATCTGTCCATCTGTCCATCTATCTATCTATCTATTTACTTCAATAACTCAAACTTGAGTATTTTTGTGAAGAATAAAACTACTTATACTCCATTACATTGAGTTTAACTCAAATCGTTACATTTATTCATATCATAATTATTACTGATTAAGGCTTGCAAAGGCAAATTCATTTAAAAGTGAGCCTTCTTCCGGTAGGAACTGTCACATGACTCCAGTCCATATTGTATGTCTCGTTAGTCAGTGGACAAGAATAATGCATAGTAGAAGAAAACATATGACTTTAAGACACCTCATTCTTTCACATTATCCACGGAAATACTTACTTTAAGAATTCAACGTCCAAATCCAACAATTTTGACGTTATTGACATGCAAACCCGAAATTAAAAATAGCAATCTTTTTGTCTTGTCTCTGATGATCCGATAAACCAGAAATGTCATTTAAACAAATGAAAACATTACCAAATAGTAAGGGAAAGTTGTACTTATCTGTTATATCCAGAGCTTTAAAAGGTGCTAGCGCTAGCTTATCCACATGTAGCATTTCCGTCTTCTATATACCATATCATGCCATTAATGTGGAGGGAAATGAGTGTCTCCATGGTGACAGCCAGTATAAAGGCAAATACCTCATTTAAAAAAAGGGCGGTCAACACCACTTTTGTGCTTGTTATCAGTTGTACACACCTAATAGTCCACGCAATTCCAGAGTTTGCACACTCTATGGTACTTGGATCTGAGTGGATCGGCCCTGAGTGTCTTCTCTTGTTTATTTTGGCAGCAGTTGCCCTGCATCACAGCTGGGGACTTTCAAGTTAGGCTATTTTCAGAAGCTGTCAGGTTGGTTTAAATAAAGACTAAATAACAAGTTTGGAATAAAAGACTGAATAAAAGGCTAATATTGATCATGATTGGTATTCATCACTCCGACACATTGCTCCGACAAACTAAAAATGACTTTCCCAGACTGCAGAGTTGTACAACTCATGTTAAAATAGGTTTATGTTTAGTCATTGGAATGCAGCGATATGATTGGCTGAGGAGTATCAACTTGCATGCAACTGGTCAGTGGATTTCCTGACTTGATCAACCAGTATTGTGAAGTCCATAAGTCCATTCCTTAGATCAGTCATTCTCAAACTGTGGTACATGTTCCAATAGTGGAACATGTTCCACTATTGGTACGCAGGCTCCATCTTGTGGTACATAAATAATCACTTGATTAAAGTACGGTGTTTTAATTTCCTATATTCAAACACAGTGTTACTGTTCAAACATATATAAATAAATATGTATTGACATATATAGATAAATACATGTATACATACATACACTACCGTTCAAAAGTTTGGGGTCACATTGAAATGTCCTTATTTTTGAAGGAAAAGCACTGTACTTTTCAATGAAGATAACTTTAAACTAGTCTTAACTTTAAAGAAATACACTCTATACATTGCTAATGTGGTAAATGACTATTCTAGCTGCAAATGTCTGGTTTTTGGTGCAATATCTACATAGGTGTATAGAGGCCCATTTCCAGAAACTATCACTCCAGTGTTCTAATGGTACAATGTGTTTGCTCATTGGCTCAGAAGGCTAATTGATGATTAGAAAACCCTTGTGCAATCATGTTCACACATATGAAAACAGTTTAGCCCGTTACAGAAGCTACAAAACTGACCTTCCTTTGAGCAGATTGAGTTTCTGGAGCATCACATTTGTGGGGTCAATTAAACGCTCAAAATGGCCAGAAAAAGAGAACTTTCATCTGAAACTCGACAGTCTATTCTTGTTCTTAGAAATGAAGGCTATTCCACAAAATTGTTTGGGTGACCCCAAACTTTTGAACGATAGTGTATATACATGCATACATGCATATATACATGTATACAAACATATATACACATGTATACATATATATATATATATATATATATATATACACCGTAATTTCCGGACTATAAGCCGCACCTGACTATAAGCCGCACCCGCTAAATTTAGGGGAAAATACAGATTGCTCCATATATAAGCCGCACCCGACTATAAGCCGCCGGGTTTTGATGTGTAATTAGCGTAGTATATAGGGGTTCCTGCTACCACGGAGGGGATTGTCGGGACAGAGATGACTGTTTGGGAACGCAAAGCTTCCCATTTATTAACTATAAATCTTTCAATCATTCAATCAAACTTTCACATCTTTGACATGGCGAACAGCATTTGTGCAGAGTACAAATAATACAACGGTGCAAAGTAATACAAAGTGCGTTATCAAAATAACCAGCCTACCGGTATATGAAAAGTCAGTCTTTAATCATTGTGTCATCGTCTTCCTCCTGCGTACTAAAACCACCGAAATCCTCTTCGTCGGTGTCGGAGAAGAACAGGCCGTAAATAAGCCGCACCCTTGTATAAGCCGCAGGGACCAGAACGAGGGGAAAAAGTAGCGGCTTATAGTCCGGAAATTACGGTATATATATATATATATGTAAACATACATACATGTATGTATATATATATATATATATATATATATATATATATATATATATATATATATATATATATATATATATATATACATAAAAATATATATATGTATGTATATATATATATATATATATATATGTATATATATATATATATATATATATATATATATATATATATATATATATATATATATATATATATATATACATACATACATGTATATATATATATATATATATATATATATATATATATATATATATATATATATATATATATATATATATATACATACACATATATATATATATATATATATATATATATATATATATATATATATATATATATATATATATATATATATATATATATATATATATATATATATATATATATATATATATATATATATGTATATACACATATATACATGTACACATACATATATACATGCATACATACAGATATACATACAAATATATACATGTATACATACATATATACATGTATACATACTTATATATACATGTATACATACTTATATATACATGTATACATATACATATATATATATATATATATACTGTATATCCATATAGTATATATATATACTGTATATCCACTCATCCATTTTCTACCGCTTGTCCTTTTCGGGGTTGTGGGAGGTGCTGGAGCCTATCTCAGCTGCATTCGGGTGGAAGGCGGGGTACACCCTGGACAAGTCGCCACCTCATCGCAGGGCCAACACAGATAGACAGACAACATTCACACACTAGGGCCAATATAGTGTTGCCAATCAACCTATCCCCAGGTGCATGTCTTTGGAGGTGGGAGGAAGCCGTATACACTGGGCCAACATATTAAATGTACTAGTTAAATAACAACTCTACCTTGTTTTTAATGGGTGCTTAGGCCTACTACGCTACTGTATTCTAATGTTGGTCAGCATGGCGGTACTTGGAGAGCCAAGTGTTTTCTGAGGTTTTACCTGGTGAAATAGGTTTCAGAACCACTGCCTTAGATTCGCTGCTCCGTGGACTCGGAATAACTTACAGAAGGATCTGAGGTCCTCTGAGCTGATCACTTTGGGGGAATTTCAGGCCATTTTAAAGGACTGAGAAACTGTTTCTATTGGGCATTGTACTTCTTTTTGTAAGTTGTTTTTACTGTTACATTACACGTATTTGTGATCATATATGTAAGTCATTTATTTTATAACTTTGGGGTGTGATTGCTGCTGTTTTTGTTTTGCTGCGCCTTTGGCCTGGTCGCTTTTGGAAAATAGATTTTATTCTCAGTGAGTTTTTACCGGGTCACATAAAGGATATTGATCGATTGATTGTTTTGTTAACTTTTTTTTACATCGAGGAAGACCTGCTATGACCCTCTGCTAGCTTCCCAACAGACTTGACTCTCACATTATCATGAATGTAATAATTCGAAAACTGGAATCCATTGCAGCTGGGCACCCAGGAGGGGAGTGGGGGGGGGGGGGGGATTCTCCAAATCTGTGGCATCTTCCCAGAGTTTCTTATTTTTTCCCATTTTGGGAGTTTTTCCTTGCCCAGATATGGGTTCAGATCAGGGGGATGTTGTTGCGGTTTGTGCAGCCCTTTGAGGCACTTGTGATGAAGGGCTAACTTTGATGGATTAATAGATGTGCAACCATGGTGCTTTGACGTTTGAAGGGTTGAAACAGGAGTCAGCGCCATCTTCCGTCCGTTTATTTTACGGACTTCTTTGTCGCCAATTTTCCCGTACATTAGGCTGACCATATTGTGAAATCCCAAAAAGAGGACACATATATGCGTGCCAAGGCGGGCAGCACGCCAAGGCTGAAAATTTGTCAATGATACTCGAACTTGCTTTATAAATAATATATTTATTTAAATAAAGCCTTTTTTCTCCTCTGTTGACAGCAGTGTTGGCGGCAGGAATTTTCAAAATGGGGTCCCAGGGACCCCATCAAGTCATAAAAATGGGGACCCACAGTCAATTTTTGGGGTCCCACTTTTTTGTAAGCGTTTTGAAAAAAAATTATAAACGTATGCATTTTCCTGTTATATCTCACTTTCTATATTGTGTTTTAGAAAAAGGTTGTCATAAACGTTACTTAAAGGCGTACTGAAATGAATTTTTATTTATTTATACGGGGATAGCAGATCCATTCTGTGTCATACTTGATCATTTTGCGATATTGCCATATTTTTGCTGAAAGGATTCAGTAGAGAACATCGACGATAAAGTTCGCAACTTTCGGTCGCTGATAAAAAAAGTCTTGCCTGTACCGGAAGTAGCGTGACGTCACAGGTTGAAAGGCTCCTCACATTTCCCCATTGTTTACACCAGCAGCGAGAGCGATTCAGACTGAGAAAGCGACGATTACCCCATTAATTTGAGCCAGGATGAAGGATTCATGGATGAGGTACGTGAGAGTGAAGGACTAGAGTGCAGTGCAGGACGTATCTTTTTTCGCTCTGACCGTAACTTAGGTACAAGCTGGCTCATTGGATTCCACACTTTCTCCTTTTTTATTGTGGATCACGGATTTGTATTTTAAACCACCTCGGATACTATATCCTCTTGAAAATGAGGGTCGAGAACGCAAAATGGACATTCACAGTGACTTTTCTCTCCACGACAATACATCGGCAAAGCACTTTAGCTACGGAGCTAACGTGATAGCATCGGGCTTAACTGCATATAGAAACAAAAGAAATAAACTCCTGACTGGAAGGATAGACAGAAAATCAACAATACTATTAAACCATGGACATGTAACTACACGGTTAATGCTTTCCAGCCTGGTGAAGCTTAACAATGCTGTTGCTAACGACGCCATTGAAGCTAACTTAGCTACGGGACCTCACAGAGCTATGCTAAAAACATTAGCTATCCACCTACGCCAGCCAGCCCTCATCTGCTCATCAACACCGGTGCTCACCTGCGTTCCAGCAATCGACGGAGCGACGAAGGACTTCACCCGATTATCGATGCGATCGGCGGCTAGCGTCGGATAGCGCGTCTGCTATCCAAGTCAAAGTCCTCCTGGTTGTGTTGCTGCAGCCAGCCGCTAATACACCGATCCCACCTACAGCTTTCTTCTTTGCAGTCTTCATTGTTCATTAAACAAATTGCAAAAGATTCACCAACACAGATGTCCAGAATACTGTGGAATTTTGCGATGAAAACAGAGCTTTTTGTATTGGGATACAATGGTGTCCGAATGCTTCCGTTTCAACGATTGACGTCGCGCGCATACGTCATCATACATAGACGTTTTCAACCGGAAGTTTCGCAGGAAATTTAAAATTGCACTTTATAAGTTAACCCGGCCGTATTGGCATGTGTTGCAATGTTAAGATTTCATCATTGATATATAAACTATCAGACTGCGTGGTCGGTAGTAGTGGCTTTCAGTAGGCCTTTAATTCATTAAAAAAAGAAAAAAAAAAAAGAAAACAAATGTGTATACATATGTAAATGTATTCAGTTATAAACATTCATTCACTTTCTTCTTTCCTTCATGGATCTGAACTTTACCACTGCTGCTAGTTTTTTCTATGTTTTTATTTAATAAATTGTAGGTGTATTTATTTCAGTATAAAAGTGTAAAAAGTGTTTTGCTTCGATGATAATGGTGTGCCAGGGCATACGTGCATTTCATATTTAACGCTTAATTCTATGGAGTCTACATCAACTTCAGATCTATCCCTCATTTCATAATGTTTTAGTTTTTTTTATGTTGTTTTTTTGTTTGTTTGTTTTCCGCCCTTTTTTGTCAAACAAAACTATGTTTTTAATGGCAAACACACAAAATATGCTAAATCTTCCACCAAAAATATTTTTCAAAGTGGAATATTTGATGTGAAGTAATCGGAACCCTGGATAGGTCAATAATTCCTAATAACATTGATTTTGATTCAATATTATGTTTTGAGCAATGACAGTTTGAAAGAAAAAAAAACAGTTTTGTTTTATTAGTCAACATTGCAACTTTTTCTAAATTACATTTCACCTTTAAAAATGTGCCGTGGGCCTTTAAAACATTAGCTGTGGGCCACAAAAGGCCTCCGGGGCACACTTTTGCCACCCCTGCTATAGATAATAAAAAATTAAATGTGATAAATCTATGGATAAAAAGCAGAGCCTGGCGACGCATGCGCGTTTAGCATAACTCTCTCGCTCTCTCTGTCTCTGCCCCTCCCTCACCAATGCTGCTGCGTGCGCACACTTTCACAGTTTGTTTTGTTTTTAACCCCTTCTTAACCCTGAATGTACATTGTCAAGTCAAGTCAACTTTATTTATATAGCACATTTTCAACAACTTTTTAGATTTGCTTTACAGGTTAAAAAAGCATGGAGCAAAAAAAAAAAAAAAAAAAAAAAAAAAAAAAAACTAAGCAAAACAAAAAAAACAAACAAAGAACATAAACAATGAGTGTGCTAAACAAGATAGTGAAAATGCAATACGGTAAAAGGGGTCGAATAAAAAGTTTAAAACATTTGCAGAATAAAAAAAAAATAATAATAAAAGTGCGACAAATTGAAAAATACAACTAAAGCGAAGGGGTGGGAGGGGGGGGGGACTAGAAATGGTGGCCTAGTGGGCGGACTCAGCTCGGGTCAAAGGCCAGCGAGAAGAGGTAGGTCTTAAGGAGGGTTTTGAAGACCCCCAGTCTCTGGGCTGACCTAATGTGGAGGGGAAGGCTGTTCCAGAGCTTAGGGGCGGCAACGGAAAAGGCTCTGTCCCCTCTGGTCTTTAGCCTGGATCTGGGGACCGCCAAAAGCATTTGGTCAGCTGACCTCAAGGCTCTAGACGAGGTATGGTGATGCAGCAGCTCGGTCAAGTATTGTGGGGCCAGACCATTTAGGGAATTTAAAAACAATTAAAAGTAATTTAAAATCAATGCGGTGACGGACAGGGAGCCAGTGGAGTGAGGCCAGCACTGGGGTGATGTGCTCGCGTTGAAAATACTCGCAACCCTAACTCAAAATGCCGGACATTTGAGGCATTTAAGAAACTCCGCCCGGACAGCCCCGCAAAAGAGGACATGTCCGGGGAAAAGAGGACGTATGGTTCATTCATTCCATCTTGTCCACTAGCGACGCTGAGATCATTATTCATGCGTTCGTTACGTCTCGTCTCGATTACTGTAACGTATTATTTTCGGGCCTCCCTATGTCTAGCATTAAAAGATTACAGTTGGTACAAAATGCGGCTGCAAGGCTTTTGACAAAAACAAGAAAGTTTGATCATATTACGCCTATACTGGCTCACCTGCACTGGCTTCCTGTGCACTTAAGATGCGACTTTAAGGTTTTACTACTTACGTATAAAATATTACACGGTTTAGCTCCAGCCTATCTCGCCGATTGTATTGTACCATATGTCCCGACAAGAAATTTGCGTTCAAAGAACTCCGGCTTATTAGTGATTCCCAGAGCCAAAAAAAAGTCTGCGGGCTATAGAGCGTTTTCTATTCGGGCTCCAGTACTCTGGAATGCCCTCCCGGTAACAGTTAGAGATGCTACCTCAGTAGAAGCATTTAAGTCCCATCTTAAAACTCATTTGTATAATCTAGCCTTTAAATAGACCCCCCCTTTTTTAGACCAGTTGATCTGCCGTTTCTTTTCTTCTCTCCTCTTCTCCCCTGTCCCTTGCGAGGGGGAGTTGCATAGGTCCGGTGGCCATGGATGAAGTGCTGGCTGTCCAGAGCCGGGACCCCGGGTGGACCACTAGCCTGTGCATCGGTTGGGGACATCTCTGCGCTGCTGACCCGTCTCCGCTCGGGATGGTTTCCTGTTGGCCCCGCCGTGGACTGGACTCCCGCTGATGTGTTGGATCCACTGTGGACTGGACTTTCACAATGTTATGTCAGACCCACTCGACATCCGTTGCTTTCGGTCTCCCCTAGAGAGGGGGGGGGGTTACCCACATATGCGGTCCTCTCCAAGGTTTCTCATAGTCATTCACCGACGTCCCACTGGGGTGAGTTTTTCCTTGCCCGTATGTGGGCTCTGTACCGAGGATGTCGTTGTGGCTTGTACAGCCCTTTGAGACACTTGTGATTTAGGGCTATATAAATAAACATTGATTGATTGATGGTCAGTCTACCATACATGCAAGACACGGGATCGTTTTTAAAACCTGCCATTTTCGCTGCTTGTTTTTCCAAGAAGGAGGCAAAAAAGCTCAGAGTGGATAAATAGTCAGCGTGGGCATCGTATCGCCATCATGCCGAACAGTAGGTTACTGAACAATTCCCACCCCTAATAAACGCTGAGGAAATGAAATCAATGGACGCCTGCCAGGAGTGTTTGACGTGTCAACACAATGAACACAATGACAAAAACATTCCTTCAATTAACGCTATTTTTGTTGTGTACACGCAAACAAAAGACTTCTACTTGTTTTTTGAATAGCTTACATCTCAGCGTGTAAAAGCAACTTTATGGTGCAAAGTGCTTAAAGCTAATGTTAATAGACTCTTCTTGTTATTGCATTTGCAACCACATTCCACTTGAGGTCAAACTAAATGACACTTTAATATTAAAATACATTTTAGTGGTAAGAAATGGATTTATAATGGCCGTCCTTAAAGATGAGACATACACATCACACTTAACCTGAACCTGCCTTTAATCTTATAAAAACATGTCTTTGATCAGGTTGCCAACATCCTTTTTTGATAGTTTAACGCTTCAATTTGACGTCATGAGTTCAACAGGAGTTCAACAAAATATCGCAGGCTTTCAACTTACTTTCTAGAGAAAGTCAAACACAAATACAAATAGACGGAATAGAAATTGAAAGAGTAAATGAAACCAAATTTCTAGGTATAATGATTGATGATAAATTGAACTGGAAATCTCACGTAAAAAATATACAACATAAAGTAGCAAGAAACACGTCAATAATGAATAAAGCAAAACATGTTCTAGACAAAAAATCACTTCATATTCTCTACTGCTCACTAGTGTTACCATATCTGAGCTACTGTGTAGAAATATGGGGAAATAATTACAAAAGTACACTTCATTCACTAACGGTGTTACAAAAAAGATCAGTTAGAATAATACATAATGTTGGATATAGAGAACATACAAATCCTTTATTTATTGAATCAAAGATACTGAAATTCCACGACATAGTGAATTTGCAAACAGCTAAAATTATGCACAAAGCAAACTATAACCTGCTACCCAAGAATATACAACAATTCTTCACAACAAAAGAGGAGAAATATAATCTTAGAGAAAAATGTAATTTAAAACATTTGTACGCACGTACAACACTTAAGACCTTCAGTATATCAGTATGTGGAATTAAATTATGGAATGGATTAAGCAAAGCAATCAAACAATGTACTAATATGATACACTTCAAGAAACTCTTCAAACTTAAAGTGTTTACAAAGTACAAAGAAGAAGAACCATGACAAACATTCTCAATTTATTTCATCCATCCATTCATTCATTCTTAAAGTAATCTTATTTATCTTATCATATGAAATATGACTTACTTCACCAATTATTATTATTAAATTCTTGCTATTATTTATTTATTTATTTTTTATTGTGATTACCTATGGAGTTTATTGTGAATAAATTGAGAACAGGAAGTGAACAAAAAAGTTTCAGCAACTGTTATGTAAAGAAAAGGGGTAGGATTAAATAAGCTCTGCTTCTTCCTACTCCTTTTCGAACATGTTGAAAAGAGAAACTGGAAATTGTGATGTATCATGTTGTATGCTTGCATGTTCGAAATAAACTCAAACTCTAACTCTAACTCTCTAAATAGCAGGCAGTCTCTGAATGCTAATGTTTGGCTGCCATCTTGTAGTAATTGTGTAAATCAGATCATGGACCCTTGAAAGCGCTTGGTATCCATAGCAGAGCATTTACTTATATGACATCGTCTCAGACACAAAACTCCGCTGCACGTGTGCTGACGAGGACCAGAGGGCGGAGGCACATTACACCAGTTTTAAAGTCGCCGCATTGGCTCCCTGTCCACTACAGGCGTATATTATTAGTTCATAAATGTCTTAATGGCCTTGCGCCTTCTCGTCTATCTGACCTGCTTTTACAGTATCAACCCTCGAGGATCCTGAGGTCCTTTGGCACCGGCCTTTTAGCTTTACCGAATACCAGAACAAAGGTGAGGGTGAAGCCGTATTTAGCCACTATGGACTCCACCTGTGGAAAAGCTTACCAGAGAGCCTTAAGGACTGCAGAGAGCGTTGAACTTCTTTAAAAAAAAAGGCTACAGACAAATAATAAATAATGGATTAGATTTATATCGCACACCTTGTTGTATGTTTTGTGTTGTGTATATGCATGCATAATATTTTTGTGTTGTGTATATGCATGCATAATATGTATGTATATATATATATATATATATATATATATATATATATATATATATATATATATATATATATATATATATATATATATATATATATATATATATATATATAACAATAACAATAACAATGTAAACAAAAAACACCTGCTTAAAAGATCGAATACAAATGTCCCTGAGGAATGTAAGGTGGGAGTACTGTAATTACCTAACGTTACATTATTATTTTCCATAACAATTATATATATGCATGCATAATATGTATATATATATATATATATATATATATATATATATATATATATATATATATATATATATATATATATATATATATATATATATATATACATATTATGCATGCATATACACAACACAAAAAGACTTTATTACTGAGGGACAGGTGTCGCGGTGTGACTGCAGCCAGGCTCGTAAGAAACCCTCGTCTCCATGGCAACGTTTCTGTCGCTTTCACTCATTTGCTGCTTTTCCACTAACGCAGTGGTATTTTGGACCCAAATAACACAAATCGTCTCTGTCTGAAGCCAACGGAGGGGGGGGGGGGGACCTCGCTGTGGAGTTTACAGTTAGGGTAGCACAATTAGCCCCGAACGGGAGAGGGGGAGAGTGAGAGAGACTCCCGAATTTCAGTGCCCCTCCCAATAATCTCCCAGGGCAACTATTCTCCCGATTTTCAACCGTACAACAATGTTGAGGGCGTGCCGGCCCAGTCACATGTTGTATGCGGCTTCTACAGACACATGCAAGTGACTGCAAGACATACTTGATCAACAGTCATACAGGTCACACTGAGGGTGACCGTATAAACAACTTTAACACTTACAAATATGCGCCACACTTTGAACTCACACCAAACACATCTCAGGAGAACATCCGCACCTAAACACAACAGAACAAATACCCAGAATCCTTTGCAGCCCTAACTCTTCTAACCCCCCCATCTCCAGAATTCGGAGGTTTCAAGGTTGGCAAGTATGGACATTGGGGGGGTGGGGGGTGGGGGGGTTGTGGTGTGTGGAGGGGGGGGAGCAGGTTGGGTGGTAGCGGGGCTGCATATTGTAGCCCGGAAGAGTTAGGGCTGCAAAGGATTCTGGGTATTTGTTCTGTTGTGTTTATGTTGTGTTACGGTGCGGATGTTCTCCCGAAATGTGTTTGTCATACTTGTTTGGTGTGGGTTCACAGTGTGGCGCATATTTGTAACAGTGTTAAAGTTGTTTATACGGCCACCCTCAGTCTGACCTGTATGGCTGTTGATCTAGTATGTCTTGCAGTCACTTACGTGTGACTGCAGAAGCCGCATATATTATGTGACAGGGCCGGCACGCTGTTTGTATAGTGAAAAAGCGGACGCGACGACAGGTTGTAGAGGACACGAAAGGCAGTGCCATCACGGCACACCCTTAATAATGTTGTCCGGGAGAAATTCGGGAGAATGGTTGCCCCCGGAGATTTTTGGGAGGGGCACTGAAATTCGGGAGTCTCCTGGGAAAATCGGGAGGGTTGGCAAGTATGCTCGCGGGCCGCACTAACATTAAACTTTCATATTAAGGTAGGGGCAGCGAAATAACGTCTGAGACCACTGATGTATATACAGTATATGTATGTGTATATATATGTATATGTATGTGTATATGTATTTATAGACAGTATATGTATGTGTATATATATGTATGTGTATATATGTATATGTATGTATATATGTTTTTATATACAGTATATATACGTGTATATATATGTATATATATGTATATATGTATTTATAGACAGTATATGTATGTGTATATATATGTATGTGTATATATGTATATGTATGTATATATGTTTTTATATACAGTATATGTATGTGTATATACAAACCAAGTTTCCATATGAGTTTGGAAATTGTGTAAAATGTAAATATAAACGGTATACAATGATTTGCAAATCATTTTCAACCCATATTCAGTTGAATATGCTACAAAGACAACATATTTGATGTTTAAACTGATAAACTTTTTTTTTGTGCAAATAATCATTAACTTTAGAATTTGATGCCAGCAACACGTGCCAAAGAAGTTGGGAAAGGTGGCAATAAATACTGATAAAGTTGAGGAATGCTCATCAAACACTTATTTGGAACATCCCACAGGTGTGCAGGCTAATTGGGAACAGGTGGGTGCCATGATTGGGTATAAAAACAGCTTCCCAAAAAATGCTCAGTCTTTCCCAAGAAAGGATTGGGGCGAGGTACACCCCTTTGTCCACAACTGCGTGAGCAAATAGTCAAACAGTTTAAGAACAACGTTTCTCAAAGTGCAATTGCAAGAAATTTAGGGATTTCAACATCTACGGTCCATAATATCATCAAAAGGTTCAGAGAATCTGGAGAAATCCCTCCACGTAAGCGGGATGGCCGGAAACCAACATTGAATGACCGTGACCTTCGATCCCTCAGACGGCACTGTATCAAAAACCGACATCTATCTCTAAAGGATATCACCACATGGGCTCAGGAACACTTCAGAAACCCACTGTCAGTAACTACAGTTGGTCGCTACATCTGTAAGTGCAAGTTAAAGCTCTACTATGCAAAGCGAAAGCCATTTATCAACAACACCCAGAAACGGCGCCGGCTTCTCTGGGCCCGAGCTCATCTAAGATGGACTCATGCAAAGTGGAAAAGTGTTCTGTGTTCTGAAGAGTCCACATTTCAAATTGTTTTTGGAAATATTCGACATCGTGTCATCCGACGCAAAGTGTAAAAGCCAGCATGTGTGATGGTATGGGGGTGTATTAGTGCCCAAGGCATGGGTAACTTACACATCTGTGAAGGCGCCATTAATCCTGAAAGGTACATACAGGTTTTGGAGCAACATATGCTGCCAACTAAGCGCCGTCTTTTTCATGGACGCCCCTGCTTATTTCAGCAAGACAATGCCAAGCCACATTCAGCACGTGTTACAACAGCGTGGCTTCGTAAAAAAAGAGTGAGGGTACTTTCCGGGCCCGCCTGCAGTCCAGACATGTCTCCCATTGAAAATGTGTGGCGCATTATGAAGCGTAAAATACGACAGCGGAGACCCCGGACTGTTGAACGACTGAAGCTCTACATAAAACAATAATTGGAAAGAATTCCACTTTCAAAGCTTCAACAATTAATTTCCTCAGTTCCCAATCGTTTATTGAGTGTTGTTAAAAAAAAAGGTGATGTAACACAGTGGTGAACATGCCCTAATTTAATTATTATTTGCAAAAAATAAATAAAGTTTATGAGTTTGAACATCAAATATCTTGTCTCTGTAGTACATTCAATTGAATATGGGTTGAAAAGGATTTGCAAATCATTGTATTCCATTTATATTTACATCTAACACCATTTTCCAACTCATATGGAAACGGGGTTTGTATATGTATGTATATATATGTATATGTATGTACATATATGTATGTATATGTATATGTATGTATATATTTAAGTGCATGTATATATGTAAGTGTATGTATATATGTATGTATGTATATAAATATGTATATATGTATGCATAAGCATGATGTGTATATGTATATAGTAATAATAATAATGGATTGGATTTATATAGCGCTTTTCTAGAAACCCAAAGCGCTTAGTATATAAAGTATAAAACGTGATACAATATGTGTACATCTACAACGTTAATTTTAGTTATTCTTCCGTGTGTTTTACCTCAAATCCTCAGTGCCATGCCATGTTTAGTTTTTGCCTTGTCATTGTCAATAGTGCTGTGTGTGTGTGTTTGTATGTATGTGTGTGTGAATGCTTGTGTGCGTTTTCTTCTCTTCTTCTATTATTGTTGTTTGTTTTGTTTTGTACAGCACTTTGTGCTTGCCACTTGCCTGTGCATAAAAAAAATGATTTGATTAGATAATCCAAACAACCTTCCCTGGTCATAGTGCAAACAAAAACAATTGTAACTAACATACAAGTCAACACGCATGGTCACACATAACACAACCTGCTCGCTGAACTTTGTGGATATTATAAAAAACATGCAAACACCATAAAACATTTCAAAATTACACCCATTAGAGTGCATGATGGGAAAAACACTCTCTCCACACTTATCCATGTTCGGCACATTTTAGCTGCTTGATATTCCCGATTGATTACAAAACTTTAAGAAGGTCATCACGAACGTAAACAAGGTTGGAGTCAAACTTTCATACCAGGGTCGGCCCGTGGCATAGGCCGTATAGGCAAATGCTAAGGGCGCCGTCCATCAGGGGGCGCCACGCCAGTGCCACAAATGTTGGAGAAAAAAAAAAAAGTTGGTACTATTATTTCTAAATGCAAAAAATAATCCCACGTTAATTAAAATGCAAAGTAAAGCCTATATAATAGAAATATTATTTGTTACAACATTACGCGCCACCCCCCCCCCCCCCCCCCCCCCCGCCCTCCCCCCACACGGTGCGCCCCCTCCCTTCCCGTATCATGACTCTTTTTGGACGTCACCACAAATGTCAAAACGGCCAAAACTGTCAGGTGCCCAGGGAAGAAAAAAGAGAAAAGAAGAGGAGGAGAAACGAGAAAAAGACGGAGGTAGCAGGTATACGAGTAACGTTAGCCTACATGAAATTATTTGTCTGTTACAGAATGTGATAGTAACCTGGCTTTTTAGCATTAAGCTAATGTTACATGATTTGGCAATTGCTAATCAATAAATAGCTAGTTCTGTTTTAACGTCGGGTTAATATTGTGGAGGGGGCTAAATTGTTATGGAAAATAATAATGTAACGTTAGGTAATTACAGTACTCCCACCTTAAATTCCTCAGGGACATTTGTTTTAGATCTTTTAAGCAGGTGTTTTTTGTTTACATTGTTGTTGCCTTCTGGTTAGCTAATGTTTGCCCTGCAGGTAATAGTCACTTTTCCACCCCTTTATATATTAGGTATAGTTGTAAGCCTAGTTGTTAAAGTGCACATCAATAATGTTAATTAAGCAATATCACATGAGAGGGAATGCTGTTTTTTAATTTGAGCACTGCTGTGATTCGGTTAAAGATAATCATAACAACATTCTCATATAATATGTAAATTTGCTTTCTTTAAGTAAAAAAAAGGTCAAAGACAAAGCTATTCGGTTTCTTGTGAGTATATACACTTCACTGCCGATGTGGGGGGGCACCACCTAAAATCTTGCCTAGGGCGCCAGATTGGTTAGGGCCAGGCCTGTTTCATACTCTTAATATACAATTATATGAATTACTAATTATAAATGAGAGAAAGCTGCTGTGTGCTGTCAGTACCCGGATGTTACAGTTAACACGCATTTTGTTGGTGCAGGACTTGAAAGTAAACAGCGGACTTCACAAAAGTTTCGGGACCCTCCCATTTGCAGGGAAGAGTCCTCCCAGGTTCTTTTGTTCTAAGGCTGTCTAAATAGAAAGAGCTGACTAGAATGACAGATTAACAATGGGTTCTATACAAAAAGGAGTAACTACAAATAATACCAATATCAACTTCTCAAAAATGGTCGCTGTCCACATATGCTTGTGTCCACCTTGCTGCCCAACCTTGAAAATTAAAAGGAAAGTTAACTTGAGCACACACACATTCTTGTCCACGCTATACCGCCGCACCTGGTACATCCTAACACCATTAAAACTCGAGGGAATGATTTGTACCGGACTATAGAGCACACCATGATATAAGCCACACCCCACTAATTTTGAGATTATTATTTTTTTCATATATTAGCCGCACCGGACTATACGCCGCAGATATATACGTTGTGAAATGAGTTATTTACACAGTAATGTTTATTTTCATCCTTTAATTGTTTCCAAACAGTGTCTGTAACACGGCAGTAAAACGGATGATCAAACAAAACAGAAGTCATCATCATAGACCCACTAGCTGCGGAATCAGCTAAACAGACTCAATAACTCCACGGAGACGTTTTGGTGAATTTACTGAGGAATTTGTGAAAGTGAAACAATACAAAAAGAATGCCATTGTAAGTTAATAATACTAACACAGACACTCGTAAACGTAATAGCGTATTAGCCAATGCTAACGATGCTAACTTCATTACATTACGATAACAAGCACACATATGCATGAAAACACTCCTACAAACCACACCTAGGACGGTTTCGTAATTAAGAATTGTTTTAGTTATATTGTAAAACTGTACAAACGTTGCTTGGAGTGATGGAGGAAGAATCCATACAAGTAAAAACGCTACGGATGGCTAGAAGATTGAAACCATGATGGAAAAAAAAAGCACTACCGATAAATGAAAGGACACTGCAACACCTACAAATTCGTCCAAAAGATGGCGCTATAGCACAATAAATAACACACCATTTCAGTCCTCTGCTTCGGTTTAATGAAAACTATTGAATACCAAACATTATAGCCATGAGCCGCACCGTTTTATAAGCCGCAGGGTGCAAAGCGTAGGAAAAAAAGAAAACATAGTATGTGTTTGGTAGAAATGGATGGATGAATAGATAGGAAAGAGGGTGAGACGACTGTGTTGCAACACGAAGACCGAAGCCAGGAACTTCTAAGGCGATCCATCTTGCCCAAAGTAGGGAGAATATCACCTTGACAACAATATCCAAATGTATCTTTTGGAAATGTCAAACGTTGTAATCGTCGGAGACAGCGGAGCAACAATAAAACCTTCGAAATAGAGTGGGGGGGAGGGTGCAAGCCTAATATGGGCATGCCCCTATAAGGAAGTGTGGCTCACATTGCCCTCAATGTTTAAAAAAAAAAAAAGACTCAAATACGGCTCACTTGAAAAAATGTATGATTACATTTGACGCGTTGGCATCGTTTAACAAGACGAGATGATATTTTTACAACATATATCGGTAAAAAAAACAAAAAAAAACATCTCAATATGTGTTGAAGTGTACTAATGTAAATATTTGATTAGAGTTACAGCCTATGACTCACATACAGGGACTGTGGATGTGCAAACATCATTAAATCATCTTTCTTGCATGAAAATGCAGTAACTAATTAACCACTAAATAATCACTTATATAATTATTCATAAGTCACTGATCATTTTGATAGCAACGTTGAGAAAGGATTCTCCCTCCAAGACTCGAGCATCACACGTCAAGTGCAAATGCAAGTCAGTGGTCAAACGTGCAAAAGATAAAACACTTGAAATGTCATAAGTTTCATACCAGAATGAGTCGTGTGGAATTTGTCTCATGCATCTCACTTATAATATTTCTTAAGTCTTAAAAAACAAACCTTCAGTTTTAAACTAAAGGTCAATTTGAGTTCTTGCGCGATCTGCCAGCGTCTTCTTTGATGTTACGCATGGTGTTAGTTGAACAGTCTGCAGACTTGGTGGTGATGGTGATCCACCTCTGAGGCTCTTAAGGTCGGACTTAGTCGATCCGACCTGGACTGAATTATTAATTGAGCATATCATATCAAAATGGACTGTTGCTACTTTTTTACAATCAGTCTGCGAATCAGGGCTGCAGCTATTAACCCTTTTCTTAAACAAGTCAGCTAAAGATTAATTTGTTGAATTCATGGAGTACAAACCCCAAAAGCAGTGAAGTTGTTAAGTTGTGTAAATGGTAAATAAAAAGAGAATACAATGAGTTGCAAATCCTTTATAACTTATATTCAATTGAATGGACTGCAAAGACAAGATACTTAATGTTCGAACTGGAAAACAATGTTTTTTTTTTGCAAATATTACCTCATTTGGAATTTAATGCCTGCAACATGTTTCAAAAAAGCTGGCACAAGTGGCAAAAAAGACTGAGAAAGTTGAGGAATGCGCATCGAACACTTATTTGGAACATCCCACAGGTGAACAGGTGGTAATTGGGAACAGGTGGGTGCCATGATTGGGTATAAAAGCAGCTTCCATGAAATGCTCAGTCATTCACAAACAAGGATGGGGCGAGGGTCACCACTTTGTCAACAAATGTGTGAATAACATTTCTCAACCAGCTATTGCAAGGATTTGAGGAATTTCACCATCTACAGTCCGTAATATCATGAAAAGGTTCAGAGAATCTGGAGAAATCATTGCAAGTAACATTGAATGACCATGACATTGGATCCCTCAGGCGGTACTGCATCAAAAAGCGACATCAGTTTGTAAAGGATATCACCACATGGGCTCAGGAACACCTCAGAAAACCACTGTCAGTAACTACAGTTTGTCGCTACATTTGTAAGGGCAAGTTAAAACTTTACTATGCAAAGCCAAAGCCATTTATCAACAACACCCAGAAACTCCGCCGGCTTCGCTGGGCCCGAGCTAATCTAAGATGGACTGAAAAGTGTTCTGTGGTCTGACGAGTCCACATTTCAAATTGTTTTTGGAAACTGTGGACATCGTGTCCTTCGGACCAAAGAGAAAAAGAACCATCCGGACTGTTCTAGGCACAACGTTCAAAAGCCAGCATCTGTGATGGTATGGGGGTGTATTAGTGGCCACGGCATGGGTAACTTACACACCTGTAAAGGCACCATTAATGCTGAAAGGTACATACAGCTTTTGGAGCAACATATGTTGCCATCCAAGCAACTTTATCATGGACGCCCCTGCTTATTTCAGCAAGACAATGCCAAGCCACAGCGTGGTTTCATAGTAAAAGAGTGCGGGTACTAGACTGGCCTGCCTTTAGTCCAGACTTGTCTCCCATTGAAAATGTGAAGGCTAAAATATGAGAAGGGAGACTGTTGAACAACTTAAGCTGTACATCAAGCAAGAACGGGAAAGAATTCCACCTCAAAAATGTGTCTCCTCAGTTCCCAAACCTTTACTGAGTGTTGTTAAAAGGAAAGGCCATGAAACACAGTGGTAAAAATGCCCCTGTGACAACTTCTTTGCAATGTGTTGCTGCCATTAAATTCTAAGTTAATGATTATTTGCACAAAAAAAAAGACGTTTCTCAGTGTGAACATGAAATATCTTGTCTTTGCAGTCTATTCAATTGAATATAAGTTGAAAAGGATTTGCAAATCATTGTATTCTCTTTTTATTTACCATTTACACAACGTGACAACTTCACTGCTTTTGGCTTTTGTAAAACACACTTTCCAGCCTCAAGGGAAAATAGTTTATATGAACAAGGATTCTTCTAATAACCTATAGTTTTGCTTTTAAAAAATGCACAGGACGTTGAAATTGTTGGTTTAACATAGGAGCTACACTATACATCACTTATTAGGGCCGTCAATATTTGGGCACCTCACGATGCCGACTCGATTCCTGGGGGTAACGATTCGATACAGAATCGATTCTCGATTCAAAATCAATATTTTTTTGAATAACATTGGGTGCCAGTTCTACGATTAACTAACTTCCTCCAAACAATAGATAAACAGCTCTGATAAATGTATGTGTTACTTAGAAGAAAACTGGTTTTGTTTAATACAATTCCATAGAGAATCTACTGACAGATATAAGTTCGGACTGTGCTCTACTTTGTATTAGAAATGGCAACAGGGGAGGATACATGTGCATGTACGAGCCAGTCGGCCCCACAAGAATAGGATACAGACAAATAAGGAGCTTATTGACTAAAGTGTGGATTGGCGCAAAGCATTTTGGGTAATTGTTTACTATCTATGAATAATAAGACGTCACAGTTGGGGAGAATTCCAAACGGCTTGTATGGAGGAAGTACGAAGAGAGGCAGGATAGCTTTATGAATATCTCTGCCACGCCCCTATGGTTGGATTCTAAATCCCAGATCCCAAAGACACAAAAACAGGAACCAATAGGGCTGTGAATCTTTGGGCACCACACGATTCCATTCGATTCTTGGGGGTAACGATTTGATTCAGAATCGATTCTTGATTCAAAATCAATACTTTTATATATCAGCTTTGGTGCAAGTTCTTTGAATAACTACATTCCTCCATAAAGTAGATAAACAGCCGTGGGAAAAAAAATCTATATTACTAAAAAGAAAACTGCTTTTGTTGAATAAAATTCTACCCAAACATTTAATAAAGTCAAATACAAATAAGGCAACAAGAGAAGTAACACTTCTCTTTTCTAAAGTAAATGTGTACAGTGGATATAGATCATCTACATCAACTATAA
Organism: Entelurus aequoreus; assembly: GCF_033978785.1. NCBI lineage: Eukaryota > Metazoa > Chordata > Actinopteri > Syngnathiformes > Syngnathidae > Entelurus > Entelurus aequoreus. The sequence goes on along the minus strand of NC_084752.1, from coordinate 34,797,562 downwards.
GATTTGTCTAAGTGGCTGGACAGGAAAAACGTAAACAAATTAAAAATAAAAAAGATTTAGAGTTGTTTTAATCGATTACGAATCGTTACAAATAAGAATCGCGATTCATTCGGAAATATATATATATATATATATATTTTTTTGACCCCAGTATTACTAATATTTAAAAAACAACAACAGAAAAAGCATAAACACCTGTGTAAATAGGCCGTACAAGCTAACTACAGCAAGAGATAAGGTAGCTTCTACAACACAAAACACGTTTGAGTTAATGCACAACACTGATAGGACACCAATCTGTACTGAGTGAAAAACATGAACAATCATATTACAGTATCTGTAAAGTATTATTTCATGTTTTGTTGGTACACAGCTAGCCAGACAGTGTATGTACTGTAGTTGTAATAACACACATGGCGTGTATCGTGATCAATATTAACGTGACTCACTCCATGGACAGTTGTCTGTTTGGTCCAGCTGGCCGGGGGACGTTTTATCCGGTTTATTTGGGTAAGCACTCCATTTATGTCAAAATAGCTTGGCTTCAAGTTCCACATTTAAAGCTACGAGTCAAGCCCACCTAACTCTCTTGGCTTCCATCTGCTCAATAATGGATCGTGCTCGCTTCTAGAAGCAGCAGCTCATCCTCCGTATATTCAGCTTCAAAAATATACGGATGTGAATCATCATTTGTCCAAAATTAGTTGTCTTCCTTGTTTGTTACCAAGTCTGCCATGATTAGAAAACACTCACGTTTGTATTCGGAAGTAAGAACACACATTTGTTGCCAGAAGTCGGAACTGCACTGCTATGGAAACTGTAATAAATACGCCGAGGAAATTACTTCCGGCAATGATTAAAATGACCAAAATACGGTAAATATTGAACATATTACATATTGTCATGAAGGTGTCTGTTACTAAATTATATATATACTTGCAGTGTGTATATTGTACATATTACATATTGTTGTGAAGGTGTCTGTTACTACATTATATATATATATACTTGCAGTGTGTATATTGTACATATTACATATTGTTGTGAAGGTGTCTGTTACTACATTATATATATATATACTTGCAGTGTGTATATTGTGCATATTACATATTGTTATGAAGGTGTCTGTTACTACATTATATATATACTTGCAGTGTGTATATTGTACATATTACATATTGTTATGAAGGTGTCTGTTACAACATTATATATATACTTGCAGTGTGTATATTGTACAAAGAACATATTGTTATGAAGGTGTCTGTTACTACATTATATATATATACTTGCAGTGTGTATATTGTACATATTACATATTGTTATGAAGGTGTCTGTTACTACATTATATATATATATATATATATATATATATATATATATATACTTGCAGTGTGTATATTGTACTGATTACATATTGTTATGACGGTGTCTGTTACTACATTATATAAATACTGTATACTTGCAGTGTGTATATTGGACATATTACATATTGTTATGAAGGTGTCTGTTACTACATTATATATATATATACTTGCAGTGGGTATATTGTATAAAGAACATACTGTTATGAAGGTGTCTGTTACTACATTATATATATATATATATATATATATATATATATATATATATATATATATATATATATATATATATATATATATATATATACTTGCAGTGTGTATATTGTAAATATGACATATTGTTATGAAGGTGTCTGTTACTACCTTATATATATATATATACTTGCAGTGTGTATATTGTACATATTACATATTGTTATGAAGCTGTCTGTTACTACATTACATATATACTTGCAGTGTGTATATTGTACATATTATATATTGTTATGAAGGTGTATGTTACTACATTATATATATATATATATATATATATATATATATATATATATATATATATATATATATATATATATATATATATATATACTTGCAGTGTGTATATTGTACATATTACATATTGTTATGAAGCTGTCTGTTACTACATTATATATATAATTGCAGTGTGTATATTGTACATATTATATATTGTTATGAAGGTGTATGTTACTACATTATATATATATATATATATATATATATATATATATATATATATATATATATATATATATATATATATATACACTTGCAGTGTGTATATTGTACATATTACATATTGTTATGAAGGTGTCTGTTACTACATTATATATATACTTGCAGTGTGTATATTGTACACATTACATATTGTTATGAAGGTGTATGTTGCTACATTATATATATATATACTTGCAGTGTGTATATTGCACACATTACATATTATTATGAAGGTGTTTGTTACTACATTAAACATATATACTTGCAATGTGTATATTGTACATATTACATATTGTTATGAAGGAAAACAAGTGTAGTCCCCTTTGAACACTGGCATTAAAGTAGAAGTTCAAATCATTCAAAGACCAATCCTACTAAAAATATCTTGAGAAAAACATTTTTGGTCATCTCGAGGGAAATCACAGGCATAAAGAAAAAAACTCTAGCGCATAGGAAATCCAGCGTGACATTAAAACGTCAGCGACCCCTTGAATCCTCCTGTAGATAGCACAACATGCTGTGGGGCACTCATGTAATGTATGAGTGAACAAAGGTCTGACAATGACATGATGAATGGAGAAACAAGTGGACATGCCCTCAAAGATGACAACGCGCATGATATCCTGCTTCTATGCTTACATTAACCATGAATGATCACCACAGTGGCAGATCGGCTGGCACCAAACTCAAATAAGATGTTTTATAGACGATTATTCCAATTAAACAATTTGATATATAAGAAAAACAGTCTGTCAAAATAATCTTGCTTTATTCTACCGTTTATTCTTCCATCCTGACTCTTACCGCTTCTTACTGCAACATTCATTCTCTCAGATCTGCTTGAAATTGACAGGCGACTTGGACAAATGATTCTGTTCTCACTTTGATCCATTTTCTTGGCGGACCGAGCCCCAGGGCTCCAACGGGGGAGTCCACACCTGACAAGAAACCCTCTCTGTTCATGCCTTTCTTCATCAACTTCATTACCGAGCAACCCCCTGACAACGGTTCACATAGCGGGCTACAAGAGTCGAAGTACTTTGGACCAAGTGTGACAAATTTGCAATACTTCCCTGAGAGACGGTTCTATCTGGCTCGGCTCCCAAACGTGCCGTTTGTGCCTTTTGCAGCCTCATATTTTAGCTTAAATTGGCAAATACAAATGGCGTGTATTGATAAGCCTTTTTGCTGTCAGTGTATTTTACGAGGGGCTTTGTAATTGCCTAATTTTGTTCTGTTACAAAACCATTTGGCTTACTTTTGCTATCAAACCCTTAGTTGCACAAACACAAATGAAAAAATACACGGCCCGATCTACTAAAAGCCAAAAAACTGCTAAGTGTGCGTGCAAACTATACAATTGTGTGTACTACTAATCAACATGGGGTTCTTAACCCAATTTTTCCACTACAGAAGTAAATTCAAATAACACTGAATTAGAAATCGTATTTAAATGTATCCTACCTACGGTTTAACAGGATATACCTAAAAAAAAATTAAAAAAAATAAAGTGCCAATGAATATGAAATTTCACCACTTTAGTCATAATTTTTGGGCTTTAGAATATTTTCTGTCACTTTAGCTCCAGACTTCTTTTGTTTGTTTGAGATTGTCATTACTGCCACAAGTGGCTGAAAAGTGTATTACAACTGAGTACCGATGCGACCCAAAAATGGGCCCCAGCCCTATGGTTAAAAACCCTGTTGTAGACCGTCTACTAAGACTTGCAAGTAGAAAAAGTGTACTTTATATTTTCTTCCTGTATGTTTTCGTTCTATGTGTTTTGAAAAAAAGAAAAAACACATACATGTCCAAAATGGAATTGCATATGTTTTTTATACGTATGTGTCTAATAATGTGACAAATATTAGATCGTCACAAATGTATTATTATTTTTTTTAAATAAAATATAAAAAAAAATGTTTAAATATCTGCTTGATATATGCGTGAATCTGTAATAATAATGTTTGTTCAGGTTAATAATGTACATTTGTAAGAATTTGAGTTGTAAAGTCGTAACAGTATACTCTGTCATAACAACAAACGATTAGTTCCGTGTTTCCTAAGAATGTAACAATTATATTATTGTACAATACACACTTTTTTGTCAGAATAAAAATATCTGAATGATTTACGATTTTAAAGCAAATTACAAATAAAAGTTTACATTGTAAAAATGAAAATACATTTTTAAGGTAAATAAAAAAAAAAAGCTCCTAAATCGCCAGAATTGTATTGTTAAAAAAAAAAAAAATATTACTGTATCGTTTTTTCCATTTACGGTAATACACTGTCAAAACAAAACACATCGATTTTACGAGAAAAAAAAAGGGGCTGCTCAGTCGCCAGAATTTTTACCTTAAAAAAACAGTGGCACCATATTTTTTATTTAAGGTAATTCACTTTAAAAACAAAAACATAGATTTTACAATAAAATACTGACTGCCCTGTCGCCAGAATTTAACCTTGAAAAAACAGTGGTAAAATGTTTTCATTTACAGTAACATACTGAAAAAAGCCACTGTAAATTGTACAATAAAATTCTGTCAACTGAGCTGTCCGTCTACGGATTTTTATTTTCACGAAGTATGTAAAAAATGTTTTTTAAAAAGATCAAATGCATGGTGTAATAATACCATGAGGTAATAAATCAGATTTAGACTTAGACAAACTTTATTGATCCACAAGGGAAATTGTTTCTTTTTTTTCTTATTCATGTATTACTCACTGTAACAAACGTAACTGCGATGTAGCACTAAGGTAAGAAAATGCATGTTCCAAGTATTTTAATATTTAGGAAATACATTAATGAGCCTATATCTCCTATATATAACAACACAAGTTATTTAAATACAATAAAAAAAAACACATTGTTTGTCTCCAAACCGCCCCTTGAGTCTTTCATTAGCTCAAATATTGTAAGTTTAATATTTTTGACTTCTCACAGAAATATGTCGATTAACACATATACGCCAAACAGCGGCCGCAGAACAGTTTTAGGCTTGGTAAATCACACGACGAGTGCCACATGGTTACATTTGCATCATCAGTTTTGTGGAACTCCTAATAATCAGCATTCCGTATTTTTCGGACTATAAGGCGCACTTAAAATCCTTTCATTTTCTCAAAACTCGACAGTGCGCCTTATAACCCGGTGCGCCTAATGTACGGAATAATCTTGGTTGTGCTTACCGACCTTGAAGCTATTTTATTTGGTACATGGTGAAATGATAAGCGTGACCAAATAGATGGCAGTCACACATACGAGGTAGGTGTAGACTGCAATATGACTCAAGTAAAGAACACCAACATTTGATATGTTCCATTGAGAATATACAACATTACACACGGCGCTCAAAAATCTATCAACATGTTTTAGTATGACTTTGGTGGATTGTACTACAAGACTAACAAAATGGATCTGCACGTCTCTTAAATATTGCTTATTTAAGAGACGTTACTAGACCAGGCCCTAAAAGTGGTCCTTAGTACGTGTTGGGAGCAGAAGTTGGATGAGCTAAGTCCTCTTTTCTGAGAGTGTTGAGAAGATTCTCTCTTAAGGAGCAGATGTTGCCCGCTCTACTTTCACATGGAGATAGAAATGATCTTCTATCCTCACAGACTGTAAGCCTCAACATCCCAGATTTATTTGGGTTTTTTATCGGCTCCGCATTTCTTTGAAGTGAAAGTGGGATTTGCAGCCTCCTCGTCAGCGTGTATGGTAGCTGCCCTGCCTTCCTCAACAGGTGGACTGTTCTACCATTGTCCACACAATTACCAATTAGTCGTTTTGTCACTTAACGTATTTCAACAACTATTGAGCACATTGGGATGTAAGCCCCACCCACTAAAGGGGATGTGGAGTTTGCCCTCTAGTGGCTTCCTCGGATCACCACACACTTGCACGAGAGGCCGGTATTCAGGTTTCAAAAATGTATTTTATTGTGAGCGCACACACGACAGTCTCTGCTCCGTGACTTTTCAGTCTTTTTGGCGTGTCGTCTTTCTGGCCTTCTCTCTCTCGCAATGTCCAGCGTCTGTGTCCGTTCACCAGCACCAACTCTAACAACGTGTCTCAGGCCGGCTGCTGCTAATAAGGGCGACAGGTGATTAGATAACCAGCGGCAGCTGGGCAATCCACTCACCTGCTGCTGGCTTCAAGGCCGGTCCTTACACACCCCGCTCCCCAGCAGGCCCGCAGACCACGCCCCCCTCCACAGGGGACAACATATTTTTCCATCGACACGTTGTGAAATTGCCCTGCAATGAGGTGGCGACTTGTCCAGGGTGTACCCCGCCTTCCGCCCGATTGTAGCTGAGATGGGCTCCAGCGCCCCCCGCGACCCCGAAGGGAATAAGCGGTAGAAAATGGATGGATGGATGGACGTTGTGAAATTAGTTATTTATACAGAAATATTTATTTACATACCTTAATCGTTTCCAAACAGTGTCTGTAACACGGCAGTAAAACGGCCGATCGACCAAAACAGAAGTCGTGGTCATGGACCCACTAGCCGCGCAAGCTAGCTCTCCAATCAGCTAAACAGACTCAATAACTCCACAATGACATTTTGCTGAATTTACTGACGCATTTGTGAAACTGAAACAATACAAAAATAATGCCATTGTAATTTAATAATACTAACACAGACACTCGTAAACGTGTTAGCCGTTTAGCGAACGCTAACAACGCTAGCTTCATTACATTACAAATGCTACTTGGAGTGACGAATGAAGTAGAATCGCTATGGACGGCTACAGGACTGAATGGCACTTCCACTTCCCGTTGAAAGCCCTAAATAGAAAAACACTGGGCAAATTTGAATTTTTCTAAAAGCTGGTGCCACAGCGCAAACAATAAAAAACCTTAATTGTTTCCAAATGGTGTCTGTCTACATTTACAACACGTCCTTGTGGTCTACATAACATGTAATGGTGGTTCTTTGGTCTAAAATATATTTTGTATATGTTTCTTAATTGATTAAGAATCCTTACAAATAAGAATCGCGATTCATTCGAAAATCTTTATTTTTTTGACAGCCTTCAAATGGGTAAGAAACGTTGGTTTTGCATAAGCGGTCCCCTTTAAAGGGGAACTGCACTTTTTGGGGGAATTTTATCTATAATTCACAACCATTATGAGAGACATATTTAGTTGTTATTTATTTTAGTTTTGTATTTTAAATATTAAATAAATGCGTTTAAATGTTCGCTTACAAGGGAGCATATGACAGCAGCGCAAATCTGCCTAAAAAGCCCTTAAAAAACATCCAAACACCTCCATTGAGGTTTTATATACATGATGTAAGTATACATGCAATGTAGGAACATTTATAATAACATGTAAAATATACATGATGTAAGTATATATGTTATGTAGTAACATTCATAATAACATGTAATATATACATGATGTAAGTATATATGTCATGTAGTAACATTCATAATAACATGTAATAAATACATGATGTAAGTATATATGTCATGTAGTAACATTCATAATAACATGTAATATATACATAATGTAAGTATATATATCATGTAGTAACATTTATAATAACATGTAATATGTACATGATGTAAGTATATAAGTAATGTAGTAACATTCATAATAACATGTAATATATACATGATGTAAGTATATATGTCATGTAGTAACATTCATAATAACATGTAATATATACATGATGCAAGTATATATGTAATGTAGTAACATTTATAATTATATGTAATATTTACCTATTTGGACCATTTTAAGTATACATGGCGCATTTATTTAAAAAACGTATCACAACGTTCACTTTTGTCCAACATCATCACTGATTATTACTCACTGCAGACTTTACAAGAGACAACAAACATAATGAAACATCACTTACTGTACAATGTCTGTGGTTATTAGAATGCCGATTGATACATACTTGTTGCCGTATTTTTCGGACCTTAGGGCGCACCAGACTACAAGGTGCATTAATGGAGTTATATTATGATTTTTTTCTAAATGTAAAATACTTCCTTGTGGTCTACATAACATGTAATGGTGGTTCTTTGGTCAAAATGTTGCATAGATGATGTTTTACGGATTATCTTCAAGTCACTTCTGACAGTCTCTTCAGGATGCACCGTTTTGTGGGCGGTCTTATTTATGTGCCTCCACTTCAACAGTGTCTTCTCCCCGTCATCTTTGATGTAGCGGTGTAGCGTGGAAGAAGTGTCAAAAGATGGCGCTAACTGTTTTAATGACATTCAGACTTTACTTCAATCAATAACGGAGCAGCATCTCCTCATCCGTGGCTCACTAGTGCAACAACAACGCCCGAAATGTGTCCCGTGAAAAACCGTCCAACCGGTACTCTCTAATAACTAAAGTTCCTTGGGTGATGTGGAAGGGGATTGTGATCAGCGCACTGTTGGAGTAAAGGTCACCGCCTCTGTCCAGGCTGCTGAAAACAGCTCGCCATCAGACGGGGGCGTGGCATGTGCTGACGGAGAGACACAGCTGTCAGATGATTAGTTTGCGCAGGTGGTACGGGTTAAAGTAATTATCTGTTGTCTTTAACAGTGAGCGGCTGGGTGCAGGGAGGAGGAAAGATTGGAGAGACTGAAGAGTCAAAGAAACGTAACCATATTAAACCCTGTCAAATATGCGCAACTGGCTTCCAGTGTGAATCAGTGGGACTGTGAGTAGAAAAAGCTTACATTTGGCGCCCAATCAAAAAAAAAAAAAAAAAAAAGGAACAATGTCGACACCAAGCCCGATAGAGGCATTGGGGCAGCTGTTGGCGGCAGTGTCCACGGCCAATCGCCGGCAGATGGAGGACATGCAGGGACAAATCTCCCAGCAGAAACAAATCCTGCGAGCCTTGACAGAGAGGACCGGAGCAGGATGACGGAGACACAGGACCCGCAGACTTTTTTGGATATGTTCGAGGCCACGGCGGGAGCATGCGCGTGGCCCGAGGAGGAATGGGCAGTATGGCTGCTACCGCTGCTGCGGGAGAAGCTCAGCGGGCGGCATTCCCGGGCGGTACTGGACCGGACGGGAGGGTCCAAAGAAGATCACAGGCGCCAGTTCTGGGCAATGCAGCTCGGCCCGTATGAGCGGCCTTTCGCCCTGGGCCAGCAACTAAGAGATGCGGCGACGAGATGGCTGCAACCCGGGCAAATCCAGGAAGTACAGAAACAAATAATTCTGGAGCAATTTATGGAGGCAAAGCTGGCGCGGACCTCGGTGTGGGTCCGTTATCACCGTCCTCAGGACTTGGCAGCAGCGGTGGCGTTAGCGGAGGACCATCTGGCGGTGCACCGCGAAAAAAAAAAGGAGGAGAAGGCCGCAGAGGCAGTGGAGCGTCCAGTTCCAGCGACGCGCAGGATGCGTGCGCCGCCGGCCGAGGGAACCAAGCAGTGGCCGAGGCTTCGGAATAATCGGACTGTTTTTTCTCCTCCTTAGACCCTGGCCGCTACTGACGCTGTATTTCCCCTGCAAATGGCTCCTCGAATGCCTGGGCAGGCGTGCTGGAGGTGTGGGCAGCTTGGACACCTGCAACGGGAATGTCCTAGCATGGAGGTGGGACAGGTGATCCGGGTCGTCAACCCTGCGGCGCCCTCCCCCGGGCCAGGAGAGACGTACAATGTACCGGTAAGGATACAAGGGAGTACACACCGGGCGATGGTGGATTTGGGCTGAGAGCAGTCCATGATCCACCAGAACCCGGTTCGACCTGGGGCGTTGAGAAAGGTTACACGGGTGCGGGTTAAATGTGTGCATGGGGATATTCAGGAGTACCCTACCGTGCCGGTGGAATTTTTTTTCAAAGACGAAAAACATAGTGTTAAGGTGGCTGTAAGTTCGCGCCTGGCGCACCCCTTTATCTTGGGAACCAATTGGTTGGGATTTAACGGGTTAATAAAGCAGTGCGCAGGGGTGCGTTCACGGCCGGTAAGAAAAGGGGATTTCCGCGCTGTTCTCATCAGCTCAGCGACGCGAGATTATCCGACGCTGCCGCGGGGGAGGGGGAAGGGGAGCCGGCGGGGGCTGCGCAGGAGGTTTCCCCGGTTCCCCAATGGTGCCCCATGGATGATTTTCCACTCGAGCAGTCTCGAGATAACACTCCGCGCGCGACCTGGGACCAAGTGATTTCAATTGATAGGCAGCGGGTTCACCCAGGGATAGCGCGGGATTTCCCTCACTTTGCATTGATTAGGGACATATTATATAGAGTGAGTCGTGACACTCAGACAGGGGAGGAAATCACCCAATTGCTGGTGCCAAAAAAACGTCGGGAAATTATTTTCCAGGCGGCACATTTTAATCCCATGGCCTGGGGTATGATAAAACACTTAATCAGATAATGATCCGGTTCTATTGGCCAGGCATTCGGGCAGACGTGCGCCGCTGGTGCGCGGCTTACCCGGATTGTCAACTAGTCAACCTAGGCCACCCCTAGGGCTCCTTTGTGGCCATTACCACTCATAGAGGTCCCATTTGAGCGAATTGGCATGGACCTCGTCGGACCATTTCGCCCAAGCACCCAGGGATATCGCTTTGCGCTAGTCCTGGTGGATTACACAACGCGATATCCCGAAGCAGTACAACTGCGCTCCATCTCTGCAAAGAGTATCTGGCAGGCACTGTTTCAATTATCTCCCGAGTTGGAATCCCGGAAGAGATTCTGACTGACCAGGGCTCGTCCTTTATGTTACGCACATTAAAGGAGCTGTACGGATTATTGGGGATCAAATCCATTCGGACCAGTGTTTACCACCCACAGACTGATGGGTTGGTAGAGCGGTTGAATAGAACCTTGAAATCCATGATTCGGAAGTTTGTACACAAGGACAAACCAAATTGGCATACATGGTTGGATCCCCTGTTATTTGCAGTGCACAAGGTTCCTCAGGCATCCACAGGGTTTTCCCCATTTGAACTGTTGTGCGGCAGGAAGCCACGCAGGGTACTGGACCTAGTTAAGGAAAGGTGGGAGGAAGGTCCAAGCCCCAGTAAAAACGAAATTCAGTACGTCATGGACTTGAGAGCAAAACTTCACACATTGGGGCACTTGTCACGTGAGAATTTGCTCCAAGCCCAAGAACGTCAGCAACGCCTGTTAATCAAGGGGACGCAACTAAGACAATTTTCACCGGGAGAGAAAGTACTTGTATTACTCCCAACATCCAGCTCCAAATTACTCGCCAAGTGGCAAGGACCCTTCGTGGTCACACGACGAGTGGGTACGTGGATTACAAGGTCAGGCGGTCTAACCGGGGCGGGCAACCCAAATATACCACCTCAACCTACTAAAAGTGTGGAGGGAAGCGGAGCCTGTCTCCATGGTGACGGCGATAGCAGAGAGCGAGGAGCTGGGGGCGGTGGTTTCCCCCCCTCCCCCCGGCCCTTCCCTCTCTACTGTGATAATCATCTGACGCCGTCACAGAAAGCAGACGTGGCCAATTTGCAGCAATATTTTGCTGACGTGTTCTCCCCCCTGCCAGGCCGCACGAACCTCACCCAGCATCACATAGAGACCAGTCCAGGCGTGATGGTGAGGTCTCGGCCCTATAGGCTACCGGAACACAAGCGCAAAGTAGTTCGGGAGGAATTAAAAGCCATGCTGGAATTGGGGGTAATAGAAGAATCACACAGTGCATGGTGCAGCCCCATAGTTCTGGTAGGGAAGAAAAATGGGTCTGTGCGATTCTGTGTGTAATACCGCAAGGTAAATAATGTGTCACGGTTTGATGCCTACCCGATGCCTCGGGTCGACAAGCTCCTGGACCGGTTGGGCACTGCTCGTTTTTTCACGACACTGGATTCAACTAAGGGCTACTGGCAGATTCCCTTGTCTCCAGAGTCTAAGGAAAAAATGACATTCTCCACTCCGGAAGGTTTATACCAATTTGTGACCCTTCCGTTCGGCTTGTTCGGTGCGCCTGCCACATTTCAGAGACTCATGGACCGGGTACTGCGGCCCCACGCGGCATATGCTGCCGCCTATCTGGATGATGTCATCATCCAGGGGAACAACTGGTGGGGGAGGTACTCGAGTCCCTGAGGCGGGCGGGGCTCACCGCCAACCCGGCGAAGTGCGCGGTTGGCTGGAGGGGGGTACAGTATCTGGGGTACCACTTAGGGGAAGGTCAAGTGCGGCCTCAGATGGACAAAACCGCGGCAGTTGCGGCCTGCCCGACCCCGAAGACGAAAAAGGAGGTGAGGCAGTTTTTGGGGCTGGTGGGCTACTACCGGAGGTTCGTCCCCCGGTTTGCGGACCTGACCAGCCCACTAACTGACCTCACCCGAAAAGGTGCTCCATATCTGGTCCAGTGGACGGAGCAGTGCCAGCAGGCATTGGAGAAGGTGAGGAAAGCACTTTGCGAGGAGCCGGTACTGCACATGCCTGATTTTTCCCTCCCATTTTTTTTGCAGGGGTACGTGTCGGGCAGAGTGCTGGGAGCTTTTTTATCCCAGCAGAAGGAGGGCAACGACCACCCCGTCCTGTAAATCAGCAGGAATCTATCAGAACGAGAAAGCCGGTACAGCACGGTGGAGAGGGAGTGCCTCGCCATCTGGTGGGCGGTCGGTGGGCGGTCGGTGCCCTCCGGTACTACCTGCTGGGACGCCCGTTCAGCATCTGCTAGGATCACAAGCCTCTCCAGTGGCTCCACCCCATGAAAGATGCCAACGCGCGGATCACCCGTTGGTATCTCGCTTTACAACCCTACCATTTCAGAGTGAACCATAGGCCGGGGGCGCAGATGGCCGTGGAGGACTTCCTCTCCCGCTCTCATGCGGGGGGTAGGGTGCGCGGCCAGACGATGGCGGTGGGGGTATGTGGAAGGGGATTGTGATCAGCGCACTGTTGGAGTAAAGGTCAGCGCCTCTGTCCAGGCTGCTGAAAACAGCGCGCCATCAGACGGGGGCGTGGCATGTGCTGACGGAGAGACACAGCTGTCAGATGATTAGTTTGCGCAGGTGGTACGGGTTAAACTAATCATCTGTTGTCTTTAACAGTGAGCGGCAGGGTGCAGGGAGGAGGAAGGATTGGAGAGACTGAAAAGTCAAACAAAAGTAACCATATTAAACCCTGTCAACTATGCGCAACTGGCTTCCAGTGTGAATCTGTGGGACTGTGAGTAGAAAAAGCTTACAGGTGAATATTGTAAACTCACTACACTGGTATGTTTTAGCGCTTCCATAGTGAGATATAAGTTAGAACTTTACACTACTTTATATTAGAAATGGCAACAGTGGAGGATGAATGTCCCATAACAAGAAGATTAAGAAAAAGGAGAAGCTTATTGACTACGGTGTCGCACAGACTACAATGGCGGACGCACGCACATTTTCAGGACTTATGGAGATCCCAGATACACATCAGCAGGTACCAGAAGGTAAGAAAAGTTGGTTTTGCATAATAATGCGAAACAAAACGCCAGATAATGTCTCCTAAAAGGTGCCATTTTGTGGTCCTTATACACACACCATAACAATACTTGTATGTTGAAGCACAGTACGTCTGACAATGGTAGTCGTAATGCTCCAACAATGGTGCAGCTTCGTAGCTTACCAAAGTTGTACTAAAGTATTTTGACCGATTTTTGAGCGCCCTGTGTAATTTTTTATATTCTCAATGGAACGAGTTTTGATGTTGTTTACTGGCGTCATCTCGCAGTCTACACGCATGTGTGACTGCCATCTACTGGTCACACTTATCATCACACCATGTACCAAATAAAATAGCTTTCAGGTCGGTAAGCACAACCACAAATATTTTGTACATTAGGCGTACTGTTGATTATTGAGAAAATTAAAGAATTTTAAGTGTGCCTTATAGTCCGAAAAATTAGGTATGTTCCCGTTTAGATGGAGAATGACTAATAATCCTCATAAAGAAAAGGGGTGGGGCATCGGTGGGAGACCAAGTGTCTTTTTGTGTCATCCTCTCCAGTTGCCTGTCCTAAATGGCTGTCAAAGTGTACCAACTAGTTGGAATACCTACTCAGACTTCTTCTGTCCAGGTGAGATGCATGATGTATGATCTACAATAAACTTACAAGGAGACGCAGACCACTCCATGATGTAAACATAGGGTATTATAAGTGCTGCGTTAGCACTTATAATAACAATATCACTAATACTTGTTAATATTCAAGTCACAAAATGTAAATGGAGTATTTTTGGTGTTTTTTAAATGGTTATTTATCGGGTTTCATGAGCGAAATAGAGGAGCTCCCATTGGCTCTGATGTAAGAAAACTTTTATTGACTTTTATTTACAAGTTAGAATGCATAAAAACAAAATCAATCCGTCGTCATGTCTTTCATAATAATTGTGAACGATAGGCAAAACTCCAAAAGAAGTGCAGTTCCCCTTAAAGGTTTTTTTTTTTTTTTTTTCGGTTAAAATGTTTGTTTTATTCTTTAGCGAATACGATATATTGATGTTTAAAAATGTAAATGTTTCTTTCTTGTCACTTTGAAAAAGGTAGAAAATGTCATGTTCACAATTTATATTTAGCAATTCATTATTTTGTAAGTATTTTATTGTGAAACGGGATTGGTAAGAGCATTTCTAATCGGATTTTAACAGAAAACGTTAAAATCCGGAACCCAAAAGTTGGAATCCTTCCAAATGACATGTGGTGTCCCAAGAGACATTCAGGCCCAGAGTAAGAACACACAATCATTCCTTGAAAATCCATATCAACGATTTAGAAGCCAACAATGCCGAAGCGGTTCCAAAAAAATATAAAAAAATCAATAATTGCAGAAAAAACGGTCTGTCAGAGTGGCACAAAAGGAGCACAGACAATCATGGTGCAGTGGTAACATTCAGGTCTTGGCACAAGCAGCAGCCATTAAATCACACATAAAGGCCCTGATAGTGAATGCAGTACAATAGTACAACTTCCTGCTCGCCATTGTACTTCAGCACTCACCCTGCCGGAGTCAGGGTGGAACTTAGTCAGGGTGGAACTTTGTCAGGGTGGGACTTAGTCAGCGTGGAACTTCTACAGGGTAGAACTTCGTCAGGGTGGAACTTAGTCTGGGTGGAACTTCTTCAGGGTGGGACTTCGTCAGGGTGGAACTTAGTCTGGGTGGAACTTAGTCAGGGTGGAACCTAGAGTGGAACTTAGTCAGGGTGGAACATCTTCAGGGTGGAACTTAGACAGGGTGGAACAAAGTCAGGGTGGAACTTCTTCTGGGTGGGACTTAGTCGGGGTGGAACTTAGTCAGGGTGGCACTTCTTCAAGGTGGAACTTCTTCAGGGTGGTACTTAGTCAGAGTGGAACTTAATCAGGGTGGAACTTCTTCAGGGTGGAACTTAGTCAGGGTGGAACTTATTCAGAGTGGAACTTAGTCAGGGTGGAACATCTTCAGGGTGGAACTTAGACAGGGTGGAACATAGTCAGGGTGGAACGTCTTCAGAGTGGTACTTAGTCAGGGTGGAACTTAATCAGGGTGGAACTTCTTCAGGGTGGAACTTAGTCAGGGTGGAACTTCTTCAGGGTGGAACTTAGTCAGGGTGGGACATCTTCAGGGTTGAACTTAGTCAGGGTGGAACTTCTTCAGGGTGGAATTTAGTCAGTGTGGAACTTAGTCAGGGTGGCATTTCTTTAGGGTGGAACTTAGTCAGGGTGGAAATTCTTTAGAGTGGACCTTAGGGTGGAACTTCTTCAGGGTGGAACTTAGTCAGGGTGGAAAACCTTCAAGGTGGAACTTAGTCAGGGTGGAACTTAGTCAGGGTGGAACTTCTTCAGGGTGGTACTTAGTCAGGGTGGAACTTCTTCAGGGTGTAACAGACAGGGTGGAACATAGTCAGGGTGGAATGTCTTCAGAGTGGTACTTAGTCAGGGTAGAACTTAATCAGGGTGGAACTTCTTCAGGGTGGAACTTAGTCAGGGTGGAACTTCTTCAGGGTGGAACTTAGTCAGGGTGGGACATCTTCAGTGTGGAAGTTCTTCAGGGTGGAACTTAGTCAGTGTGGAACTTAGTCAGGGTGGCATTTCTTTAGGGTGGAACTTAGTCAGGGTGGCACTTCTTTAGAGTGGACCTTAGGGTTGAACTTCTTCAGGGTGGAACTTAGTCAGGGTGGCAAACCTTCAAGGTGGAACTTAGTCAGGGTGTAACTTAGTCAGGGTGGAACTTCTTCAGGGTGGTACTTAGTCAGGGTGGAACTTCTTCAGGGTGTAACTTAGACAGGGTGGAACATAGTCACGGTGGAACGTCTTCAGAGTGGTACTTAGTCAGGGTGGAACCTAATCAGGGTGGAACTTTTTCAGGGTGGAACTTAGTCATGGCGGAACTTCTTCAGGGTGGAACTTAGTCAGGGTGGAACTTCTTCAGGGTGGAACTTAGTCAGGGTGGGACATCTTCAGGGTGGAACTTAGTCAGGGTGGAACTTCTTCAGGGTGGAATTTAGTCAGTGTGGAACTTAGTCAGGGTGGCATTTCTTTAGGGTGGAACTTAGTCAGGGTGGAACTTCTTTAGAGTGGACCTTACGGTGGAACTTCTTCAGGGTGAAACTTAGTCAGGGTGGAACTTCTTCAGGGTGGAACTTAGTCAGGGTGGAACTTCTTTAAGGTGGAACTTAGTCAGGGTGGAACTTCTTTAAGGTGGAACTTCGTCAGGTGGAACTTCTTCAAGGTGGAACTTAGTCAGGGTGGAAATTCTTCAAGGTGGAACTTGGTCAGGGTGGAACTTAGTCAGGGTGGAACTTCTTCAGGGTTGAACTTAGTCAGCGTGGAACTTAGTCTGGGGTGAACTTCTTCAAAGTGGAACTTAGTCAGGGTGGAACTTCTTCAGGGGGGAACTTAGTCCGAGCGTAATTTCTTCAGGGTGGAACTTAGTCAGGGTGGAACTTCTTCAGGGTTGAACTTAGTCGGGGTGGAACTTAGTCTGGGTTGAACTTCTTCAGGGTGGAACTTAGTCAGGGTGGAACTTTTTCAGGGTGAAACTTAGTCTGGGTGTAACTTTTTCAGGGTGGAACTTGGTCAGGGTGGAACTTCTTCAGGGTGGAACTTAGTCAGAGTGGAACTTAGTCTGGGTTGAACTTCTTCAGGGTGAAACTTAGTCAGGGTGGAACTTCTTCAGGGTGGAACTTGGTCTGGGTGTAACTTCTTCAGGGTGGAAGTTTGTCAAGGTGGAACCTACTCAGGGTGGAACTTCTTCAGGAAGTGGACTTCACCGCCTGGAGGTGATACTGGGATTTGTGAGCGTTTCACCAGAAGCAGCTTGTGCTCGGTGGGAGGCCGCGAGAAGGACCGTGTCCGCTTCAACGCACTGACAGACAATGTTATCTTTAAAAAACACTTTTTATTCAGCGAAAGTGTTTGCACGGGAGGTAAAACCTGTTGAAATTGTGCCGTTTGTTATCATAGGATTGGTAAAAAAAAAGATTAAAAATAGCGTCGGACCTGGTGTAATTTCTTCTGGGGGCTACAATATGTTATATTACTTTAATTGTTTTTTAAGTGAAACAAAAAAATATATATTTTTGCGGTGTGGCAGTAATGAAAATGCCGTGGCGGTACACCACATTCAGTTCAATTAAGCGGGAAACCCTGCATTGACCCTTGGTCAAAAATATAATAACCAATTTTCTTTGCAAATTGTGTAACGAGGCTAATATACATTCATGACTATTTGAATGTCAATATTTGCTGGTACAAGCGGCCTTTTTGTAACTGCAATGTGGCCCCTTAATAAAAAAAAAACGAGTTTCCACCCCTGCTTTATTCGTACTCATGATTGTTACTATTTTAACGTTGTATTATTTTTACTTCCCAGCGTTTGTCAGAGGGATCCCTCTGCATCAGGGAGTGTCGGCCATGGCGGCGGGGCCGCTTTTGTGTCAGCATCCTGGTGGCCGTGGTCTAGGGACCTCCTGGTGCAGAAGGCTCCTGTGATAGTGTTTCTTCACCTGGCTCCTCTGTCCTCAGCCATGCATTGATGACAGAGGATGTGGATCATTCATACTTTCAGTTTAATTGCAATTTCATTTGACATTTCTTTTTTTTTTTTTCAATTCCATGTTTTTCTGTGTACTCTAGATTAATGTTTTACTGTCCAGTAGTTTTCTCATTACTTGAAAATGTTTATTTGATTTTTGGGGATCATTTTGGTGTGTTGGGATTATCAAATGAGTAACATTTTTATTCAGATTATTCTCATCTTTCCAGTGAAATAATCATGATTAATCAATCCAAAGCAGGACTATTCAACGGGCGGTCCGACAAAAACCAACATCACCCAAATAGGCTGGATGAAACCATCCAAAATAGGGTTGCAGTACTGCTGCCGCCCCACAGGGGGAAACAGTGGGGGGAGTAGAAGAAAACTACTCATTCCAACCAAAAATGGCGCTATGCACCCTAAAAAAAATATAAAAACAAATTGGGAAAATCTGACTTTTAACGACAACTGCACAACAACGTACGGACGTTCTGCCCGAGTCATTGTTTCATGTCGGACCTTTTAAGCGACGGACCAGCAACAAGGGTAGTGGTAGAAATCCAAACATGTAGTTGAGAAGATATTGTGCATAAAGTTATTTAGTTAGGATTCCTGTTAAAATTGCAGACTTCGTGAAGCCTTTTGTAATGGGGGTTGTGTCATTCATCCGAGTAACTCTGGCGATCAAAGCTTGACCAGTAGAGGGCGATAACGCTACACCTTAGGTTTAATTGTGTGCAATGTTTGCTGTTGGTGTTGTTTAATTTCTGAATGCGCAAACATCGGCAGATTATTGTGTGAATGTTTTAACGCTGAACCTTCTAGTTTATTTCTGTGAAATGATTATTTTATGTTTATATTTTGACATACTGTTTTTTTTTTGTTTATCAGCAGCACCAAACGGAATGAAAATGTAAATGCGTGTAAAACATACCGTTGTGAACATACGTTTTAAACTTATGTAAACTAGTTTTGCTACCGTTTACACCAGAGTCATATAACTTGGTATGTGACACTTGTAAACTGTTAGCATGCAAACGTTAGCATGCTAACATTAAAGCGCTAACTTTTTGGGATATTTGTACTCTTTTTTTCTCTAATTCTCCAGCCATTCACCTTAAGGTCATTAAACTTGGTATGTGGCACTTGTTAACTGTTAGTGTGCTAGAACGCTAGCACGCTAACAATAAAGTGCTATCTTTTTTATTTTTTATTTTACACTGTTTTCTCTACTTTCCCAGCGGTACACCATGCAGTCATATAACTTGGTCTGTGAAACAAGCTAACTGTTAGCATGTTAACATTAGCCTGCTAGCATGTTACCATTAGCATGCTAACTTTTTGAGATACTTTTGCTACCCTTTAACCCAGAGTCAAATAACTTGGTTTATAAGACACTTGCTACCTGTTAGCATGCAAACGATAGCATGCTGGCAAGCTAACATAAGCATGCTTACTTTTTCCTCCAATTTTACACTTTTTTTCTTTCTTTTTCCGCAGCCATACACCTTTGTGTCATATAACTTGGTATATGAAACATTCTGACTGTTATCATGCTATCGTTAGCACACATGCTAAGTGTTAGCATTTTTTATGTAAACATGCTACTGCTTTCAGGTAGCTCCGTGGCTCATTTTGAACAGTTACACCTAAAAGTCACGGATTCATAAACTCGGCACCATCTAATAAGTACGACCCCCGGGCTAGAGGTTGTCAGGTTCAAACACTGATGACATCTATTAAACAGACAAGAAGCAAAGAATCATGCAGAGACAAAGTTACATTTTGCTCAATGAGGAGAGACGTATTGGGCTGTACACTTAGTTACAGTTCCAACTTACGCTCTAAGGCACAGCCCACGTGCTCCACTATTTATTCTGGAGGTCCCTGGTTACATCACTGAGGCTGCTTCTGAAGGAAGGGGGGTAAATTCAGCAGCCCCAGTTAGACACAGTATATGATTATTCAGAAATGAAAATGTGCTGACACTCGTGATATCGTCCTGTCTCTGCTTTGTCTGCGTCACGGTACTCGATGTTCTGGATACAAACACTGATACGAGAAGATTGCGAGTTGTCCCTTTGCACGGATAGAAAAGTACAACATCAGCACAACTGATAATAACTATAGCAACGGCCTTAAAGGCCTACTGAAAGCCACTACTACCGACCACGCAGTCTGATAGTTTATATATCGATGATGAAATCTTAACATTGCAACACATGCCAATACGGCCGGGTTAACTTATAAAGTGCAATTTTAAATTTCCCGCCACACTTCCGGTTGAAAACGTCTAGATATGATGACGTATGCGCGTGACGTCAACAATTGATACGGAAGTATTGGTACCCGATTGAATACAATACACATGTTTTCATTTCAAAATTCCACAGTATTCTGGACATCTGTGTTGGTGAATCTTTTGCAATTTGTTTAATCAATCAATCAATCAATGTTTATTTATATAGCCCTAAATCACAAAAGTCTCAAAGGGCTGCACAAGCCACAACGACATCCTCGGCACAGAGCCCACACAAGGGACGTCGATGTGAATGACTATGAGAAACCTTGGAGGGGACCGCATATGTGGGTAACCCCGAACAATGAAGACTGCAAAGAAGAAAGTTGTAGGTGGGATCGGTGTATTAGCGGCTGGCTGTAGCAACACAACCAGAAGGACTTACTTGGATAGCAGACGCGCTAGCCGACGCTAGCCGCCAACCGCATGGATGATCGGGTGAAGTCCTTTGTCCTTCCGTCGATCGCTGGAACGCAGGTGAGCACGATTGTTGGTGAGCAGATGAGGGCTGGCTGGCGTAGGTGGAGAGATAATGTTTTTAGCATAGCTCTGTGAGGTCCCGTTGCTAAGTTAGCTTCAATGGCGTTGTTAGCAACAGCATTGTTAAGCTTTGCCAGGCTGGGAATTATTAACCGTGTATTTACATGTCCATGGTTTAATAGTATTGTTGATCTTCTGTCTATCCTTCCAGTCAGGGATTTATTTATTTAGTTTCTATCTGCATTTGAGCCCGATGCTACCACGTTAGCCCAGTAGCTAAAGAGCTTTGCCAATTTGTTATCATAGGATTGGTAAAAAATCCTGTCGTGGAGATAAAAGTCACTGTGAATGTCCATTTCGCGTTCTCGACTCTCATTTTCAAGAGGATGTAGTATCCGAGGTGGTTTAAAATACAAATCCTTGATCCACAATAGAAAAAGGAGAGAGTGTGGAATCCAATGAGCCAGCTTGTACCTAAGTTACGGTCAGAGCGAAAAAAGATTTGTCTTGCACTGCATTCTAGTCCTTCACTCTCACGTACCTCATCCACGAATCTTTCATCCTCGCTCAAATTAATGGGGTAATCGTCGCTTTCTCGGTCCAAATCGCTCTAGCTGCATTGAAAACAATGGGAAATTTCGAGGAGTCCTTCCTCTGTTGACGTCACGCTACTTCCGGTACATGCAAGGCTTTTTTTTATCAGCGACCAAAAGTTGCAACTTAATCGTCGATGTTCTCTACTAAATCCTTTCAGGAAAAATATGCCAATATCGCGAAATGCTCAAGTATGACACATAGAATGGATCTGCTATCCCCGTTTGAATTAAAAAAAAATCATTTCAGTAGGCCCTTAAAGCATAAGAGTTGTGTGATAACTTAAACATAATTATTCTAACAGAGGTCCAGGGCACAAATAGCAGGCCCATCAAAATTTCCGCGGGAATTTTCTAGTTTTTCATTGTTATTGTTATTTTTTCTCGAGACTTGTCTCGTTTCCCACCGTTAATTTGCATTGGTGGCGTGAAATCACACCGGCAATGAGCACCATTTGAAAAATACTGAATGTTTCGAGTACAAAAGATGTATTATTTTGCAGTCGAGACACTGGTCTGATTATCATTCTGCGTTTTCTACACGGTGCCATTGAGTATGCACACTGGGTATTTGAGACAAATGCATGGTGATGCCTATTAAATACATTAAAAGATGCTGTGATGAACATGGCTTTTGGCTCCATGAGAGGCACATTGCAAAGCCGGATGCATTTTCACGCTCCTTTTAATCCTTAAGAATGTGACGCTTAATTATGTATGGACTCGCGTCACCGTTGAAGGCGCCGCTCTCTTTTGTTTATTTCGCCTCCGGTCTCGTTGCCCCGTGACTTGCTGGGCTCAACGTCTTCTCATACGCGCTTTTTCCTTTCCCTTAAGCGAGGCGCACAGCGGGCTGAGAGTACGAGGCTTCCTTTAGCGCCATCACGGCTCGTCTGCCGGAATCGAGATGACTGGTCACCAGAACACGGCAATAAAGTGACAACTTCGGAGTGTATGAATACTTTCAGTAATGTTGGACTCCTAATTTAAAATACCGCTGGTCATTTTGTGTACTATTTTTTTTTTTTTATTACAGTATTTTTCGGACCATATGGCGCATTAAAGGGGTCGTATTATGATTTATATTTCTACATTTAAAAGACTTCCTTGTGGTTTACATAACATGTAATGGTGGTTCTTTGGTCAAAATGTTGCAACAATTCGGCATCTTCAGAGTGTGCCATTTTGTGGGCCGTCGTATTTACGTGGCTTCATTTCGACAGCGTCTTCTCCTCGCCATCTTTGTTGTATCGGCAGTTTTTAGTTAGCGATTCTACTGACACATATATGCTACTTTGTATTAGAAATGGCAACAGCGAAGGATGAATGCTATTTAAAAAGACCGAGAAGCTGTTTCTATTGGGCACTGGACTTGTTCTTAAAATCAATTGTATTGAAACATTTAATTTGTTTTACCTATTGCTTATATTTATGTTTATATTGCAAGTCATTTGTACTTTTAACTATAGTGTGTGACTGTTACTGTTTTGTGTTATTGATATGTGTATTTATGAAACCCGTTTCTGCTGCCCTCTTGGCCAGGATGTTTTTGTAAAAAAAATAACCTAATTAGTTTTTTACTTGGTTTAATAAAGATAAAAAGTTAAAAAAAAAAAAAAAAAGGATAGAGATAAAAAAAAGAAGCTTATTGACTATGATGGTGGACGCGCACATTTTCGGCACGTATAGATTCCAAACACACATCAGCAGATAACAATGGGTAAGATAAGTTAGTTTTGCATAATATTTGCAAATAAAACGCCATTTTGGGGTCCTTATACACACACCATAATAATATCCGTATGTTGAAGCACAGTACGTCTAACTATGGTAGCCGTAATGCACCGACAATCCATCAAGAGTGTTCGTAGCTTGCCAAAGTCGCACTTAAACACTTTGACAGATTTTTGAGCGCCGTGTTTAATGTTCTGTATTTTCAAAGTTTTGGTGTTGCTTGCTAAACTGTACTTGCTAGCGTCATTTATTGAACAGGCGTCAACCTGCAGTCCACACCTATCTCTTATGTGTGACTGCCATCTACTGGTCACACTTATCATTACACCTTGTACCAAATAAAATTGCTTTGAGGTAGGTAAGCACAACCATATTGTATCCGTACATTAGGCGCACCAGGTTATAAAGCGCACTGTGGATTTTTGAGAAAATCAAAGGATTTTAAATGCACCTTATAGTCCGAAAAATACGGTAATGAAATCAAAGTAATGGTTGACCCTGGAACGGTCAAAAGGCAGTATTTCATGGAACTTGTAGCCTACAGTAGGGAAGGGATTAATCTGGCCCAGTTCAGTTTTTTCCCCACGGCCATCAGGCAAATGAACAATAACTCCTAACAGCAGCTCCTTGAATTCCTTGAATCCCTTCTAAATCTATCTGATAGCTCAGTCACAGCTCTTTTTATTACCAAATATGTGTTATATGTGTTTTATGTCGCACGTTTGCACCAAGAAAAATTCCTAGTTTGTGAACCGGTTCTCAAACAATGGCAATAAAACTATTCTGATTCTGATTCTGATTCCTGGGTGGATCCTGCATGAGAGGAAGGCAGTAATAATTTTATAATGCAGCCTGCTGAAAATGATTAAAGGCACCATTCTACATAACAACTGCGACCGTGGCCAAAGTGGGAATTCCCACGTTTGGAGGAAGTGGGTAGGAAGGCAAGATTCTTTTATAAATATCTTTACAATACTTCCACGCAATGATTTCAGATTTTCGGGACTTATGCAGAAAAGTTGGTTTAACATGACAGGTCCACTTTTAACACGGTCTGCACGTATTACTAATCTGGCTGTAACCCGACATTCTGTTTGTTGCATGGATGCCAATGGCTGGCTTTCAAATACATCCGTATAGACATTGATACAACATTGATTATACGTACATCTCTTTTAAAACTGACACTGAAACGGCGTTGCAAAATAGTTGTTTTCGTAAATTGAGACGGCGTTGATGTCTAACGTTGGATTGACGTTGTTGGTTGAGAAATGACCAAATTTCAAAGGTCAAATCAACATCACAACCCAACATTGATTAAACATAGTCAAAAAGCATGTTGTTTCAACGTTGTATTTGTGTTGGAGAATATTGGTTGGGAAATGACCAAATTTCAATGGTCAAATAAACGTCAGATGCCGAAATTGATTGAACGTAGTCAAAAAGCATGTTGTTTCAACATTAGGTTTGAGTTGTAGAATATTGGTTGGAAAATGACCAAAATTCAATGGTCAAATAAACGTCAGATGCCGACATTGATTAAAAGTTGTCAAAAAGCATGTTGTTTCAACGTTGTATTTGTGTTGTATAATATTGGTTGGAAAATGACTAAAATTCAATGGTCAAGTAAACGTCAGATGCCGACTTTGACTAAACGTTGTCTAAAAGCATGTTGTTTCAACGTTGTATTTGTGTTGTAGAATATTGGTTGGAAAATGACCAAAATTCAATGGTCAAATAAACGTCAGATGCCGACATTGATTAAAAGTTGTCAAAAAGCATGTTGTTTCAACGTTGTATTTGTGTTGTATAATATTGGTTGGAAAATGACTAAAATTCAATGGTCAAGTAAACGTCAGATGCCGACTTTGACTAAACGTTGTCTAAAAGCATGTTGTTTCAACGTTGTATTTGTGTTGTAGAATATTGGTTGGGAAATGACGGAAATGCAATGGTCAAATCAACGTCAGAACCCAACATTGATTAAACGTTGTCAACAATAATGTTGTTTCAATATTAGGTTTGAGTTGCAGAATATTGATTGGAAAATGACCAAAATCTAATTTTTAAATAAACGTCGGATGCCGGCTTTGACTAAACATTGTCAAAAAGTATGTTGTTTCAACGTTGTATTTGTGTTGTAGAATATTGGTTGGGAAATGACCAAATTTCAATGGTCAAATAAACGTCAGAACCTGACATTGATTAAACGTCATCAAAAAGCATGTTGTTTCAACATTAATCAAATCAAATCAAATCAACTTTATTTATAAAGCACATTTAAAATTTACCACAGGGGAAGCCAAAGTGCTGTACAATGGGCAGGTTAAAAGATAATACGAGTACCGAGCAAACACAACACAACACAAACAGAACACGATAAAAAAATGAAATAAATGAAACATAAAAACAGGTTCACAGCAGGTGTATTATGGGGCGCCATTGTAGGATGGATATCACTCAGTGTTCAAAGCCATGGAATAAAAGTCTGTTTTTAAGAGAGATTTAAAAACAGGAAGAGAGGAGGCTTGTCTTACACTCAGAGGTAGGTCGTTCCAGAGCTTGAGAGCAGCAGCGGCAAAAGCTCTGTTACCTCTAAGCTTCAGCCTTGTGTCAGGGACCGTCAGTAGCAGCTGATCGGCTAATCTTAGGGATCGGGTGGGGCAGTAAGGCTAAACATTAGGTTTGAGTTGCAGATTATTGGTTGGAAAATGACCAACATTCAAATTTCAATGGTCAAATAAACGTCAGATGCCAACATCGATTAAAAGTTGTCAAAAAAGCATGTTGTTTTAACATTAGGTTTGAAATGTAGAATATTGGTTGGAAAATGACCAAATTTCAATGGTCAAATAAACGTCAGATGCAGACATTAAATAAACATCGTCAAAAAAAAATGTTGTTTCAACGTTAGGTTTGAGTTGTAGAATATTGGTTGTAAAATGACCAAATTTCAATGGTCAAATAAACATCAGAACCTGACATTGATTAAACGTCATCAAAAAGTATGTTGTTTCAACATTAGTTTTGAGTTGCAGAATATTGGTTGGAAAATGACCAAATTTCAATAGTCAAATAAAGGTCACATGCCGACATTGATTAAAAGTTGTCAATAAGCATGTTGTTTCAATATTAAGTTTGAGTTGTAGAATATTGATTGGAAAATGACCAAAATTCAATGGTTAAATAAACATCAGATGCCGACATTGACTAAACGTTGTCAAAAAGCATGTTGTTTCAACGTTTAATTTGTGTTGTAGAATATTGGTTGGGAAATAAACACATTTTAATGGTCAAATCAACATCAGAACCCAACATTGATTAAACATTGTCAAAAAGCATGTTGTTTAAAGGTTGTATTTGAGTTGTAGAATATTGGTTAGGAAATGACCAAATTTCAATGGTCAAATAAACGTCAGAAGCCGACATTGATTAAACGTCGTCAAAAAGCATGTTGTTTCAACATTAGGTTTGAGTTGTAGAATATTGGTTGTAAAATGACCAAAATTCAATGGTCAAATAAACGTCAGATGCTGACATTGATTAAACGTCGTCAAAAAGCATGTTGTTTCAACATTAGGTTTGAGTTGTAGAATATTGGTTGTAAAATGACCAAAATTCAATGGTCAAATAAACGTCAGATGCTGACATTGATTAAACGTCGTCAAAAAGCATGTTGTTTCAGCGTTGTATTTGTGTTGTAGAATATTGGTTAGGAAATGACCAAATTTCAATGGTCAAATAAACGTCAGAAGCCGACATTGATTAAACGTCGTCAAAAAGCATGTTGTTTCAACATTAGGTTTGAGTTGTAGAATATTGGTTGTAAAATGACCAAAATTCAATGGTCAAATAAACGTCAGATGCCGACATTGATTAAACGTCGTCAAAAAGCATGTTGTTTCAGCGTTGTATTTGTGTTGTAGAATATTGGTTGGGAAATAAACACATTTCAATGGTCAAATCAACGTCAGAACCCAACATTGATTAAACATTGTCAAAAAGCATGTTGTTTAAAGGTTGTATTTGAGTTGTAGAATATTGGTTAGGAAATGACCAAATTTCAATGGTCAAATAAACGTCAGAAGCCGACATTGATTAAACGTCGTCAAAAAGCATGTTGTTTCAACATTAGGTTTGAGTTGTAGAATATTGGTTGTAAAATGACCAAAATTCAATGGTCAAATAAACGTCAGATGCTGACATTGATTAAACGTCGTCAAAAAGCATGTTGTTTCAACATTAGGTTTGAGTTGTAGAATATTGGTTGTAAAATGACCAAAATTCAATGGTCAAATAAACGTCAGATGCTGACATTGATTAAACGTCGTCAAAAAGCATGTTGTTTCAGCGTTGTATTTGTGTTGTAGAATATTGGTTAGGAAATGACCAAATTTCAATGGTCAAATAAACGTCAGAAGCCGACATTGATTAAACGTCGTCAAAAAGCATGTTGTTTCAACATTAGGTTTGAGTTGTAGAATATTGGTTGTAAAATGACCAAAATTCAATGGTCAAATAAACGTCAGATGCCGACATTGATTAAACGTCGTCAAAAAGCATGTTGTTTCAGCGTTGTATTTGTGTTGTAGAATATTGGTTGGGAAATAAACACATTTCAATGGTCAAATCAACGTCAGAACCCAACATTGATTAAACATTGTCAAAAAGCATGTTGTTTAAAGGTTGTATTTGAGTTGTAGAATATTGGTTAGGAAATGACCAAATTTCAATGGTCAAATAAACGTCAGAAGCCGACATTGATTAAACGTCGTCAAAAAGCATGTTGTTTCAACATTAGGTTTGAGTTGTAGAATATTGGTTGTAAAATGACCAAAATTCAATGGTCAAATAAACGTCAGATGCCGACATTGATTAAACGTCGTCAAAAAGCATGTTGTTTCAGCGTTGTATTTGTGTTGTATAATATTGGTTAGGAAATGACCAAATTTCAATGGTCAAATAAACGTCAGAAGCCGACGTTGATTAAACGTCGTCAAAAAGCATGTTGTTTCAACATTAGGTTTGAGTTGTAGAATATTGGTTGTAAAATTAGCAAAAATCAATGGTCAAATAAACGTCAGATGCCGACATTGATTAAACGTCATCAAAAAGCATATTGTTTCAGCGTTGTATTTGTGTTGTAGAATATTGGTTGGGAAATAAACACATTTCAATGGTCAAATCAACGTCAGAACCCAACATTGATTAAAAATTGTCAAAAAGCATGTTGTTTAAAGGTTGTATTTGAGTTGTAGAATATTGGTTAGGAAATGACCAAATTTCAATGGTCAAATAAACGTCAGAAGCCGACATTGATTAAACGTCGTCAAAAAGCATATTGTTTCAACATTAGGTTTGAGTTGTAGAATATTGGTTGTAAAATGACCAAAATTCAATGGTCAAATAAACGTCAGATGCCGACATTGATTAAACGTCGTCAAAAAGCATGTTGTTTCAGCGTTGTATTTGTGTTGTAGAATATTGGTTGGGAAATAAACACATTTCAATGGTCAAATCAACGTCAGAACCTAACATTGATTTAACGTTGTCAAAAAGCATATTGTTTCAACATCATGTTTGCGTTGTGGAATATCAGGACTAGGGTTGGGTATCGAGTATCGAGTATCGAGTATCGAGTATCGAGTATCGAGTATCGAGTATCGATTGGAACCGGGACTAACTTTCCGATTCTCCCGGAATCGTTCAAAAGTTTCAATTTCGATTCCTAGTTTCGATACCCAGTCTGCCGACCGGAAAAAAAGAATAAGTCCGCCGACCGGAAGAAGAAGCCGCTGAACACCAACGAAGAAGCGCCCACCGCCGGAAGTGTTAGCATAGCTGAGCCTATAGAGCCGAGCGAGTCAGTCAAGCATGGATAGCGGGCGTCGGCGGTCGAAAGTGTGGCTTTATTTTACTAAAAAAAATGAAATATCGGCGAAATGTAACACGTGCGACAGGACTGTTTCGTGCTTAGGAGGGTGCACGTCGAACATGATGAAGCACCTCCGATTTCATGGAGTACAAATAAATGCGCGTCCCGTCTTCGACGCGCTGCGCCGACCGTCCTCCTCTGCCACTTCCTCCGACGCCCAGCCTACAGTCCGAATCCGGTAAGTAAAACAATATATATGCAATAAATAATGTGTTTTGCGGCAACGTCGAGGCAGCTAACAATCTAGCCCGCATATTTTTCCATAGACAATTTACAACCTGCTAGCCAGGCTCCGCGATGTGCTCAGCGTACTCCGTTCACCGTAGCGGCAATGGGGAAGATGTCGGTGCCACAGACGGAAGAGTGCCACAGAAAGGTCACTGCACACATAGTCAAAAGACTGCATCCCTTTTCAGAGGTGGAATCTCCAACATTTAGGTTAGCTAAGCAATAACGTTAGAGCTAAGCTAATTGATACTGGGCTAAACACTAACAGCAACATTACATGTTTGTTTATGTTTGCAGGGATATGGTGAAAACTCTCAACCCAAAATGCATACCACCTTCCAGGGACTACCTGTCAAGCACATGGTACAAGAAGAATCGGAATCGAGAATCGTCAGGAATCGGAATCGAAACAAAGAATCGGAATCGGAATCGTTCGAATTCAAACGATACCCAACCCTAATCAGGACCTCATTCAACGAGTTGTCAACGTTGTGTCAACGTCTTGTGCCTGCTGGGAGATCATGTTGGTACTGTACAACATTACCAACAAACGTACAATCAGTACATAGAAAGCAGGTCAGCACTGACACTGTGTAGACAATCAATAAATGCTGGCCAAGGATCAGTTGAGAACGTGAACAGGTAGAAAACAGACAACAAATATTTCACGACTGGAACACTGACTGGTGCTAAAGCGCCTGAGACTAATATACAGCATCAACTTTCTTGCCTCACAATCCTGTCTCTTCTATGCCCCGCACCACACAAAAGAAGACTGTGGAATGTCTTGCAGCAGGCTCACAAATGAACTCGCCCTTGTCATAATGAAAAGCGAGCCACACATGTAGTAGTTGAAGTAGGGTAGCCTGTGGCGGACATGTTTATTAAAGCCACTGCTGAGACTAAAATTAGGCTGGCTCTTTGTGAATACACATGCATTCCATATCCTAGTGCATGGTAGTTACTGCCAAACTTCAACTATTTAACCAGCTGGGTCCACACTTTAGAAACTGCTGTACTGTAAAATAATGTAAATATACAATTTTCATACTGGTGTAACAGTTTTAGTGTTATTTCTGTTGACCAATCATTACGTCATACTCTTTTCCCTGAATAAAACGAGAAAATAATCTATCAAAATCAATGCATTTAAAAAAAAAAAACATAACAAAATTAACAGACACATTCGTCTACTGACTAAAAACGAGACAAAAAATGTTACCTTTTGCACAGGTGTTAAAGGCCTACTGAAACCCACTACTACCGACCACGCAGTCTGATAGTTTATATATCAATGATGAAATCTTAACATTATAACACATGCCAATACGGCCGGGTTAACTTATAAAGTGACATTTTAAATTTGCCGCTAAACTTCCGGTTCGAAACGCCTCTGAGGATGACGTATGCGCGTGACGTAGACCGGCGAACACGGGTATGCCTTCCACATTGAAGCCAATACGAAAAAGCTCTGTTTTCATTTCATAATTCCACAGTATTCTGGACATCTGTGTTCGTGAATCTGTTGCAATCATGTTCATTGCATTATGGAGAAGGAAGCTGAGCAAGCAAAGAAGAAAGTTGTCGGTGCGAAATGGACGTATTTTTCGAACGTAGTCAGCAACAACAGTACACAGCCGGCGCTTCTTTGTTTACATTCCCGGAAGATGCAGTCAAGATGGAAGAACTCGGATAACAGAGACTCTAACCAGGAGGACTTTTGACTTCGATAAACAGACGCCTGTAGAGAACTGGGACAACACAGACTCTTACCAGGATTACTTTGATTTGGATGACAAAGACGCAGACGTGCTACTGTGAGTATGCAGCTTTGGCTTCTAAACATTTGATCGCTTGACCGTATGTGCGCAACTTTTTTTTGCGTATGTACGTAACTTTTTAAAAATATATAAGCTTAATGAACCTTGGGTTAGGTGAACGGTCTTTTGGGCTGAGTGATTGTGTGTGTTGATCAGGTGTTTGAATTGTATTGGCGTGTTCTTTGGCGCTAGGAGCTAGCAGAGGAGCTAGGAGCTAGCGTAACAAACACGCAGGTGTTTTTATGCAGGATTAATTTGTGGCATATTAAATATAAGCCGGGTTGTGTTGTGGCTAATAGAGTATATATATGTCTTGTGTTTATTTACTGTTGTAGTCATTCCCAGCTGAATATCAGGTCACCCCCGGCTCTCACAGCATCTTCCCTATCTGAATAGCTTCAACTCCCCACTAGTCCTTCACTTGCACTTTACTCATCCACAAATCTTTCATCCTCGCTCAAATTAATGGGGAAATCGTCGCTTTCTCGGTCCGAATCTCTCTCACTTCATGCGGCCATCATTGTAAACAATAGGGAACTTTGCGTATATGTTCAACTGACTACGTCACGCTACTTCCGGTAGGGGCAAGCCTTTTTTTTATCAGATACCAAAAGTTGCAATCTTTATCGTCGTTGTTCTATACTAAATCCTTTCAGCAAAAATATGGCAATATCGCGAAATGATCAAGTATGACACATAGAATAGATCTGCTATCCCCGTTTAAATAAAAAAAAAATCATTTCAGTAGGCCTTTAAACTCAAGGCCTGACACATCATTGTATATGGCCTGCAAAAACCTGGAAATAACATGCGTTAATAAAGTACTTTATCTTTTCCTATTAATGTTTTATCTTTTCTTAATAATTGTATTTGTTTTTTACATTTTAACAAAGAAAAATACATGTATTACATGCAGTTGTGTACGAAACCCAAAAGCAGTGAAGTTGTCACGTTGTGTAAATGGTACATAAAAAGAGGATACAATGATTTGCAAATCCTTTTCAACTTATATTCAATTGAATAGACTGCAAAGTGTCATGGCGCGGAGTCAACCCACGTTTCCTCTGCAGCTGGGGCACCTCTGTTAACCCCTCTGCTGGCAGCACGCTCAGACACACCGCTGCTCGCGCTGAGCACAATACGCCCACACAGCAACAAGCACAGCAGCAACAAGCCTGCAAACAATCACTCATCAGCGCACCTGGACTTGACGAGGGGGAGCGGCATAAAGACCAGCGGACCCGAGGAACCTTTGCCAGAACGTCGCTAACCTTCCAGTAAGCATCACGTCTGGCATTCCCTTCCCCCGTGATTTCCTCGTGCTTGTTTTGCTCTCTCTCGGTGTTTCCCCCTGGTTCATGTCCTTTTGTATTTCCACAGTGACTCCCCTGTCCTCCGTGACAGTGCCTTGTCACTCGACACCCATCCGGATTCCTGACTGCTCTCCCCGATCCACGACCTCCCTGCTCGGACCCAGACCACGCTGCCCTGCTCTTGCCCACGACCTCTTGCCTGTCCACGAACTGCCGCTTCATCTTCCCCCTTTTGATAACGACGAAAGATACAACCAACATTTACAGTAGTGATGGGTTGATGAGGCGTCATGAAGCGTTTCGACACATTGCAAAACTGTATTGATACTGTGTCGATACTGTGTCACTAAATACTGACCTCTGCTGGACATTAAACATCCCTACAGGCAACCTATGGACCGACTCAACTGACACTGATTTTATGACCTAGTATATACAATAATTTAAACCAATTTATTGTATTTCAATTAGGATTATTCAGTATCTTAATTTAAATAAAAATATATTTTTCTCTTTTTTAGATACAGTCAATAAATAATGTGAACATGTATCGTGACTAGGATGGTAGAAGGTGGGGATTGAATCCCAG
The DNA here is from genome assembly GCF_033978785.1 of Entelurus aequoreus. Lineage (NCBI taxonomy): Eukaryota > Metazoa > Chordata > Actinopteri > Syngnathiformes > Syngnathidae > Entelurus > Entelurus aequoreus. The sequence goes on along the minus strand of NC_084752.1, from coordinate 34,764,527 downwards.
TAACCAGCATCCCTCCGATTGCTGGCACGGCCACTCTACCAACTTCGCCACGCCGTCATTCCTGAAACTTTCTCTAGTAACAGCATTCCATGATTAATGTCAATAAATTAACATTAATAATAAATGACAGAAAAATAAGCACGCGTATGACTGAGGAGTCATAGTGTAACTTTGTGTGGTGTTTGAGTTGTCCGACTTTTTGTGTGGCCATAAACGCACCAGTGGCTTAGTGGTATGCGTGTTGTTGACGAACACCGTTAGGGCCGCTTGTTGTCACTGTCACTCAAAGTTGCATTTCAAAATTACACAGAATAAATGTGTTTATTTTGTTTAGAATTCAGATGGGTTTGATTTGGTGCGTGGCATATATTTGCTGTGCGCAGAGGACGCTTGAGCAGTGCACAATTGCGCAGGCGCGCACCTTAGAGGGAACGTTGCTCACAGGGCACAGAGGAGGCGTCAGTGCGATACAGTTCGCGTATCGGTCACGTGACCAAAGCAGCTCATGATCGGTCATGCGCCGATGCATTTGTGTTGCCGGACCCATCACTAATTTACAGACAGCAACCCTTGGTAACATTTACATTATTAATTTTACACATAGTCAACACTCACTCACTTTGAGTAGCATACACATGCCACGTATTCATCAAAGGTTTAAAATAAACCCTGTAAACCGCAGTCCTGCCCTGGTTGTCGCCTCCTTCCCTTCTCTGAGACACAACACAAAGACAAGATACTTAACGTTCAAACTGGAAAATGTCGTTATTTTTTGCAAATATTAGCTCATTTGGAATTTGATGCCTTCAACATGTTTCAAAAAAGCTGTCACAAGTGGCAAAAAAGACTGAGAAAGTTGAGGAATGCTCATGATTGGCTGTAAGAGCAGCTTCTTTGAAATGTTCAGTAATTCACGGGGCGAGGGTCATCACTTTGTGAGCAAATGCCTGAGCAAATTGTTTAAGAACAACATTTTCAACCAGCCATTGGAAGGAATTTGGGGATTTCACCATCTCCGGTCTGTAATATCATCAAAAGTTTCAGAGAATCTGGATAAATCACTGCACGTAAGCAGCAAGGCTAAAAAAACAACATTGAATGCCCGTGACCTTGGATCCCTCAGGCGGTATTGCGTCAAAAAGCGACGTCAGTGTGTAAAAGATATCACCACATGGGCTCAGGAACATTTCAGAAAACCATTGTCAGTAACTACAGTTGGTCGCTACATCTGTAAGTGCAAGTTAAAACTCTACTATGCAAAGCCAAAGCCATTTATCAACAACACCCAGAAACACAGCCGGCTTCGCTGGGCTCGAGCTCATCTAAGATGGACCGATGCAATGCAGAAAAGTGTTCTGTGTTCTGATGAGTCCACATTTAAATAGTTTTTTTGGAAACTGTGGACGTCGTGTTCTCCGGACCAAAGACGAAAACAACCATCCGGATTGTTCTAGGCGCAAAGTGTAAACACCAGCATGTGTGATGGTATGGGGGTGTATTAGTGCCCAAGACATGGGTAACTTACACATCTGTGAAGGCACCATTAATGCTGAAAGGTACATACAGGTTTTGGAGCAACAAATGTTGCCATCCAAGCAACGTTATTATGGACGCCCCTGCTTATTTCAGCAAGACAATGCCAAGCCACGTGTTACAACAGCGTGGCTTTGTCGTAAAAAAGTGTGGGTACTAGACTGGCCTGCCTGGAGTCCAGACCTGTGTCCCATTGAAAATGTGTGGTGCATTATGAAGCCTAAAATAGCAGAAGGGAGACTGTTGAACAACTTAAGCTGTACATCAAGTAAGATTGAGAAATAATTCCTCTTCAAAAATGTGTCTCCTCAGTTCCCAAACCTTTACTGAGTGTTGTTAAAAGGAAAGGCCATGTAACACAGTGATACAAATGCCCCTGTGACAACTTTTTTGTAATGTGTTTGTTATGGCGCACGCGGAGTCCGCTTTTCCCTTTTCTGCGGGAGCACTTAGAAGCTCCGCTGAGGGCGCCGCCAGACACGCCCCCGCGCGCGCTGCACAGACCGCGCCCACTCGCCGCCACAGCCGGAGGCGATCTGCAATCAACACACCTGGGCTTAATGGGAAGCGACAGGACAAAGAGCCTCGCCACTGACTTATCCTCGTCGGAACGTAGCCCTGTGTACAGTAAGCTTCGCGTCTCTGACTTCCCGCCTGCTCTCTCTCGTTTTGCTTGTCTCCCTCGTGCCTCGTCCTGATTGTCCTTGTCTCTTGTCCCCTACAGCCCCTGAGTCTCAGCTTTTGCTGTGCGCTTCTGCTGCTGCTCATTCCCCTGGACCTTGATTGCCTTCCCCGATCTTCGACCCCACGCTTGGACTTCTGGACGTCTCTCTCCTGCCTCACGACCCCGCTCGGACCACGGATCCCTTTTGCCTCTTCCCTTCTGGACTTGATCTCTACCACATCCAACACGCACTCCAACAAACCCTCTGGTATGTAGGTATGTTAATTTCCACACATAGTATTCCATTCACACACATAGTAGCATACACACCCCACGTAATCATCAAGTGCTCAATAAAGCCCGTTGAGCTTGATCTTCTGTTGTCGTGCCGTCTCCTTCCCCTGTTGATTCATTACAGTGTTGCTGCCATTAAATTCTAAGTTAATGATTATTTGCACAAAAAAAATAAGTTTTTCAGTTCGAACGTTAAATATCTTGTCTTTGCAGTCTATTCAATTGAATATAAGTTGAAAAGGATTTCCACATCATTATATTTGTCAGGATTCTCACTGACAGTTGGGTTATGTTTTTTTTCTTTCTCTGTGTTTGTTTTATTTCCTGTCAGCGCTCTTATTTTGGTTCATTTTCCTGCATAGTCTCCCTGAGTGCTTGTTTCCCTCACCTGTAGCTGATTGACAGTCTGGCACACCTGGTGGCAATTGCCAATCAGACTCCTCTCCCTGGTTCATCTTCTCTTGTTAGATGTTTATTGTATGCTGTGAGCTATTCCCTGGTTCCTGGTTCCTGATTCCTGTTCCTGTTTCCTGTCTCCTGGTTCCTGGTTGGTGTTTTACCTGCATTTTTTTTGGACATTAAAACCATGTTTTCCTGCACCAAGCCTGCCATCCCTGCATCTTGGGGTTTGTCACCACCACTTCCTGACAATATTGTGTTTTACTTTTATTATTACCTAATAAATTAGTATTTATGATAATACAATCATTGGGGAGGTGTTCAGGGCACGTCCGACCAGTAGGGCACCATGGGTAAGACCCAGGACACGTTGGGGAGACTATGTCTCCGGGCTGGCCCGGGAACACCTCAAGATCCCCCAGGAGGAGCTGGATGAAGTGGCTGGGGAGATGGACCGACCTCGGATAAGCGGAAGAAGATGAATGCATGGATGAATAATGTTAAACTAAAAATAAACATTTAAATATCTGCTTGACTTATGATTTTAGAGCAAGTTGCTGTACACTGTAAAAAAATTACAGTCGATTTAATGGCAAAACAAACAAACAACAGCAGCGCAGTTGGTAGGGTTTTAGTGTAGACAATTGTGGTATTTATTGTTTAACTTTAAACTATGTGCAAATGGACACATTTAATCAAAGTAAAAGCCTAACCGGAATAAAAATGCTTCCTGTAAACAATATTCTGACCCGATCACACACGTTCGGATCAAAATGTCATTCCGATCGAGACAGAGTGGTTTATGCCGAAAGTCATTAGGATTGTAACGCATGAAAACACATTTCCCCAAATTCGGGTTAGAGACTAGCAAAAACAAAAGTATGGTCTGGAGTAGGGTTGTACGGTATACCGGTATTAGTATAGTACCGCGATACAATTGAATCATATTTGGTACTATACCGCCTCTGAAGCGAGCAGAGGAGCATGTTCGGCAGCGCGCACACACAGAGTACTTACAAGCAGACACAGTGCGTAGACAGAAAAGGGAGAATGTACACATTTTGGCATAAAAAGTAAATATAAAGGTGAAGTTATAACACTGAAACACCCTCAGGAAGAGGTGCTTTAAGACAAGGCTAGCTAGCTAGCAGCTAAAGTCTAGCCCCAGTCAGCAGTGTTTAGCTACTTCTAAATCACTAATCCTGGTCTCCATGGCGACAAATAAAGTACGTTTCTTACGAGTGCCATTATCACTTCAGGACGAGGAATAGCTAAACATGCTTCACTACACACCGTAGGAGGATACAATAGCTCACTGGCGTCAAAATGTAAACAAACGCCATTGGTGGATCTACACCTGACATCCACTGTAATGATATCAAGTACAGTAGCGTATCTAGTCGATACTATTATGACTACATCAATATTTTTTGGCATCACAACATATTTTTTCATTTTTTTTAAAATGTTTATTATGTTTATAAACTTAGGAAATACATCCTTGGACACGTGAGGACTTTGAATATGACCAATGTATGATCCTGTAACTACTTGGTATCGGATTGATACCTAAACGTGTGGTATCATCCACAACTAATGTAAAGTATCAAAGAAGAGAAGAATAACTGTTTATTACATTTTAACAGAAATGTAGGTAGAACATGTTAAAACAGAAAACAGGCAGATATTAACAGTAAATAAACAAATAGATTAATAATACATTTTTACAGTTTGTCCCTCATAATGTAGACAAAATAATAGAATTATAAATGACACAATATGTTAATGCATGCGTCAGCAGATGAATTAAGAGTCTTTCTTTGTTTACTTACTACTAAAAAACAAGTTGTCTTCTATGTTCACTATTTTATTGAAGAACAAAATTGCAATAAAAAAACATATGTTTAATGAACCCTAAGTTTTTTTGTTAAAATAAAGTCAATATTAAAACATGTTGTGGTCCCCTTTATTTAGAAAAGTACCGAAAAGTATCGAAATGATGTTGGTACCGGTACCAGTACCAAACTATTGGTATCTGGACAACACTGGTCTGGAGTGTCACATGTAGAAGTAACAATGAAAAAGGGATATAGGTGTCGTCTTAACAAGCTGTTTCATTAATGACATTACAGCTACTCCAAGTGCTAACTGCTAGCCTCACACACATACACAGAATGTTGTAACATAAATACGTGTCGCAACCCGTACATATTCATAACATAACAACGTAAGAAGCACAGAACAGCTCCATTTCAAAAAAGAGAGGTAAAACAAAAGTAGTGAACAGAAGGAAAACATGACGAAGAAATGCGGTGATAGCTTCGGATACGCAGAAATGCACAAAGCCATGTTTGATAACAGTGGATGTCTACTGCTTCTTCAGCACATTCAGTGAGCAAACTCGTCTAAAAGATGGCGCCATAGCACAAATATTTACACGCTTTTACGTTTATGTTAGCGTCTGCACATGTAAAGTAGAGCGATGCATTAAAATGCACGTCATAATTAGATTATTTTTTTCAGGGTCCATGTACACAATGACATTCTAATCCGAATGATGATCAGATTAAATGAATGTTGTCCATGTACATGTGGCTATTGTAAAAAAAAAAAAACATTTTCTGGTAACCCGCCCCCCTCTGCCACCAAAAAATAATTTGGAAACTCAACGCCTGAATTCTACCGTAAAAACCGGGGTACCTCTTTTCCATTTACAGTACTACACTGTACAAACAACTGTGGGTTTTACAGTAAAAAAACAACCTTGCATTTCAGTCACCAATATTTTACCATAAAAACAAGTGGTACTAATTTTCCTTTTAAAGTAATATGCTGTAAAACCCACCGTGCAATTTATGAACTAATTCTGGCGACTGTACTGACAATTTATCCACTAGTGTTTTTTTAGAGTATGTAAAAAAATGGTATAATAATTATATGCACGGGCAATTGTGCAATAATATGATGAGGCGAATTTGTATACATTTATATTCATGTACTGTATAATTACTGTAAGGGCAGCCAATACTGCGATGCCTTAGACACATGCACATAATGTCGTAACATAAAGACGTGCCACAACCCGTACACAACTCCAACATTAAAAGCACATAACTGCTCCGTTTCAAAAAGAGAGGTAAAACAAAAGTAGTGAACAGAAGGAACAAATTATAAATACTGTGATAACGTCGGATAAGCAGAAAAGCACAAAGTCGGTTTGGTAACAGTGGAAGTCTACTGCTTCTTATGATGTTAATGATGATAATATTATGAGGCTAATCCATATATGTTTATATTCATATACTGTATAATTACTGTAAGGGCAGCCATTACTGCAATGCCTCAGACACATACACAGAATGTTGTAACATAAAGATGTGCCGCAACCTGTACATAATAATAAAATACTGTAAAACGCACCTTACAGCTCAGTTTCAAAAAGAGAGGTAAAACAAAAGTAGTGAAAATTCTGCTCAGTCAGCACCTGCAGTGTGAAAACTCGTCTAAAAGATGGTGCTATAGCACAAATGTTAACACACCTTTCCGTTTATGTTCAGTTCTATATATGTCAAGAAAAGTGATGCGTGAAAATGAACGTCATAATCAGATCTTTTTTTTCAGGGTCCATGTACACAATGACATTCTGATCCGAATGATGATCAGATTAAATGAATGTTGTCCATGTAGAAATGGCTATTGTAAAAAAAACAACCATTTTCTTTTAACCATCCCGCCTCCAAAAAAAAAAATTGGAAACGCAACGCCAGAATTCTACCATAAAAACTGGGGTACCGCTTTTCCATTTACAGTGCTACACTGTACAAACAACTGTGGGTTTTACAGTAAAAAAACAAACTTGCATTTCAGTCACCAACATTTTACCATAAAACCAAGTGGTACCAATTTTCCTTTTAAAGTATAATGCTGTAAAAAACACTGTACATTTTATGAAAACATTCTGGTGACTGTACTGACAACTTATCCACTAGTGTTTTTTAGAGTATGCTGAGTAAAATGGTATAATAATTACATGCATGGGCAATTATGCAATAATATGTAGAGGCAAATTTGTATACATGTATATTCATATACTGTATAATTACTGTAAGGGCAGCCATTACTGCGATGCTTCAGACACATACACAGAATGTGTACGTAACATAAAGACGCGCCACAACCCGTACATAATAATAATATACTTTAAAAAGCACAGAACAGCTCAGTTTAAAAAAAGAGAGGTAAAACAAAAGTGGTGACGTCACTGCTCAGTCAGCACCTGCAGTGTGAAAACTTGTCTAAAATATGACGCTATAGCACAAATGTTAACAAACCTTTCCGTTTATGTTTGGTTCTGTATATGTCAAGTAAAGTGATGCGTGAAAATGAACGTCATAATCAGATCATTTTTTTCAGGGTCCATGTACACAATGACATTCTGATCCGAATGATGATCGGATTAAATGAATGTTGTCCATGTAGAAATGGCTATTGTAAAAAAAACAACCATTTTGTTTTACGCATCCCGCTTCCAAAAAAAAAAATTGGAAACTCAACGCCAGAATCCTACCATAAAAACTGGGGTACCGCTTTTCCATTTACAGTGCTGCACTGTACAAACAACTGTGGGTTTTACAGTAAAAAAACAAACTTGCATTTCAGTCACCAACATTTTACCATAAAACTAAGTGGTACCAATTTTCCTTTTAAAGTATAATGCTGTAAAAACCACTGTACATTTTATGAAAACATTCTGGTGACTGTACTGACAACTTATCCACTAGTGTTTTTTAGAGTATGCTGAGTAAAATGGTATAATAATTACATGCATGGGCAATTATGCAATAATATGTAGAGGCAAATTTGTATACATGTATATTCATATACTGTTTAATTACTGTAAGGGCAGCCATTACTGCGATGCTTCATACACATACACAGAATGTGTACGTAACATAAAGACGCGCCACAACCCGTAAATAATAATAATATACTTTAAAAAGCACAGAACAGCTCAGTTTAAAAAAAGAGAGGTAAAACAAAAGTGGTGAGGTCACTGCTCAGTCAGCACCTGCAGTGTGAAAACTTGTCTAAAATATGACGCTATAGCACAAATGTTAACAAACCTTTCCGTTTATGTTTGGTTCTGTATATGTCAAGAAAAGTGATGCGTGAAAATGAACGTCATAATCAGATCTTTTTTTTCAGGGTCCATGTACACAATGACATTCTGATCCGAATGATGATCAGATTAAATGAATGTTGTCCATGTAGAAATGGCTATTGTAAAAAAAAACAACCATTTTCTTTTAACCATCCCGCCTCAAAAAAAAAAAATTGGAAACTCAACGCCAGAATCCTACCATAAAAACTGGGGTACCGCTTTTCCATTTACAGTGCTGCACTGTACAAACAACTGTGGGTTTTACAGTAAAAAAACAAACTTGCATTTCAGTCACCAACATTTTACCATAAAACCAAGTGGTACCAATTTTCCTTTTAAAGTATAATGCTGTAAAAACCACTGTACATTTTATGAAAACATTCTGGTGACTGTACTGACAACTTATCCACTAGTGTTTTTTAGAGTATGCTGAGTAAAATGGTATAATAATTACATGCACGGGCAATTATGCAATAATATGTAGAGGCGAATTTGTATACATGTATATTCATATACTGTATAATTACTGTAAGGGCAGCCATTACTGCGATGCTTCAGACACATACACAGAATGTGTACATAACATAAAGACGCGCCACAACCCGTACATAATAATAATATACTTTAAAAAGCACAGAACAGCTCAGTTTAAAAAAAGAGAGGTAAAACAAAAGTGGTGAGGTCACTGCTCAGTCAGCACCTGCAGTGTGAAAACTTGTCTAAAATATGACGCTATAGCACAAATTTTAACAAACCTTTCCGTTTATGTTTGGTTCTGTATATGTCAAGTAAAGTGATGCGTGAAAATGAACGTCATAATCAGATCATTTTTTTCAGGGTCCATGTACACAATGACATTCTGATCCGAATGATGATCAGATTAAATGAATGTTGTCCATGTAGAAATGGCTATTGTAAAAAAAACAACCATTTTCTTTTAACCATCCCGCTTCCAAAAAAAAAAATTGGAAACTCAACGCCAGAATCCTACCATAAAAACTGGGGTACCGCTTTTCCATTTACAGTGCTACACTGTACAAACAACTGTGGGTTTTACAGTAAAAAAACAAACTTGCATTTCAGTCACCAACATTTTACCATAAAACTAAGTGGTACCAATTTTCCTTTTAAAGTATAATGCTGTAAAAACCACTGTACATTTTATGAAAACATTCTGGTGACTGTACTGACAACTTATCCACTAGTGTTTTTTAGAGTATGCTGAGTAAAATGGTATAATAATTACATGCATGGGCAATTATGCAATAATATGTTGAGGCAAATTTGTATACATGTATATTCATATACTGTATAATTACTGTAAGGGCAGCCATTACTGCGATGCTTCATACACATACACAGAATGTGTACGTAACATAAAGACGCGCCACAACCCGTAAATAATAATAATATACTTTAAAAAGCACAGAACAGCTCAGTTTAAAAAAAGAGAGGTAAAACAAAAGTGGTGAGGTCACTGCTCAGTCAGCACCTGCAGTGTGAAAACGTGTCTAAAATATGACGCTATAGCACAAATGTTAACAAACCTTTCCGTTTATGTTTGGTTCTGTATATGTCAAGTAAAGTGATGCGTGAAAATGAACGTCATAATCAGATCATTTTTTTCAGGGTCCATGTACACAATGACATTCTGATCCGAATGATGATCAGATTAAATGAATGTTGTCCATGTAGAAATGGCTATTGTAAAAAAAACAACCATTTTCTTTTAACCATCCCGCCTCCAAAAAAAAAAATTGGAAACTCAACGCCAGAATCCTACCATAAAATCTGGGGTACCGCTTTTCCATTTACAGTGCTTCACTGTACAAAAAACTGTGGGTTTTACAGTAAAAAAACAAACTTGCATTTCAGTCACCAACATTTTACCATAAAACCAAGTGGTACCAATTTTCCTTTTAAAGTATAATGCTGTAAAAACCACTGTACATTTTATGAAAACATTCTGGTGACTGTACTGACAACTTATCCACTAGTGTTTATTAGAGTATGCTGAGTAAAATGGTATAATAATTACATGCACGGGCAATTATGCAATAATATGTTGAGGCGAATTTGTATACATGTATATTCATATACTGTATAATTACTGTAAGGGCAGCCATTACTGCGATGCTTCAGACACATACACAGAATGTGTACGTAACATAAAGACGCGCCACAACCCGTACATAATAATAATCTACTTTAAAAAGCACAGAACAGATCAGTTTAAAAAAAGAGAGGTAAAACAAAAGTGGTGAGGTCACTGCTCAGACAGCACCTGCAGTGTGAAAACTTGTCTAAAATATGACGCTATAGCACAAATGTTAACAAACCTTTCCGTTTATGTTTGGTTCTGTATATGTCAAGTAAAGTGATGCGTGAAAATGAACGTCATAATCAGATCATTTTTTTCAGGGTCCATGTACACAATGACGTTCTGATCCGAATGATGATCAGATTAAATGAATGTTGTCCATGTAGAAATGGCTATTGTAAAAAAAACAACCATTTTCTTTTAACCATCCCGCCTCCAAAAAAAAAAATTGGAAACTCAACGCCAGAATTCTACCATAAAAACTGGGGTACCGCTTTTCCATTTACAGTGCTGCACTGTACAAACAACTGTGGGTTTTACAGTAAAAAAACAAACTTGCATTTCAGTCACCAACATTTTACCATAAAACCAAGTGGTACCAATTTTCCTTTTAAAGTATAATGCTGTAAAAACCACTGTACATTTTATGAAAACATTCTGGTGACTGTACTGACAACTTATCCACTAGTGTTTTTTAGAGTATGCTGAGTAAAATGGTATAATAATTACATGCACGGGCAATTATGCAATAATATGTTGAGGCGAATTTGTATACATGTATATTCATATACTGTATAATTACTGTAAGGGCAGCCATTACTGCGATGCTTCATACACATACACAGAATGTGTACGTAACATAAAGACGCGCCACAACCCGTAAATAATAATAATATACTTTAAAAAGCACAGAACAGCTCAGTTTAAAAAAAGAGAGGTAAAACAAAAGTGGTGAGGTCACTGCTCAGTCAGCACCTGCAGTGTGAAAACGTGTCTAAAATATGACGCTATAGCACAAATGTTAACAAACCTTTCCGTTTATGTTTGGTTCTGTATATGTCAAGTAAAGTGATGCGTGAAAATGAACGTCATAATCAGATCATTTTTTTCAGGGTCCATGTACACAATGACATTCTGATCCGAATGATGATCAGATTAAATGAATGTTGTCCATGTAGAAATGGCTATTGTAAAAAAAACAACCATTTTCTTTTAACCATCCCGCCTCCAAAAAAAGAAATTGGAAACTCAACGCCAGAATTCTACCATAAAAACTGGGGTACCGCTTTTCCATTTACAGTGCTGCACTGTACAAACAACTGTGGGTTTTACAGTAAAAAAAAACAAACTTGCATTTCAGTCACCAACATTTTACCATAAAACCAAGTGGTACCAATTTTCCTTTTAAAGTATAATGCTGTAAAAACCACTGTACATTTTATGAAAACATTCTGGTGACTGTACTGACAACTTATCCACTAGTGTTTTTTAGAGTATGCTGAGTAAAATGGTATAATAATTACATGCATGGGCAATTATGCAATAATATGTAGAGGCGAATTTGTATACATGTATATTCATATACTGTATAATTACTGTAAGGGCAGCCATTACTGCGATGCTTCAGACACATACACAGAATGTGTACGTAACATAAAGACGCACCACAACCCGTACATAATAATAATATACTTTAAAAAGCACAGAACAGCTCAGTTTAAAAAAAGAGAGGTAAAACAAAAGTGGTGACGTCACTGCTCAGTCAGCACCTGCAGTGTGAAAACTTGTCTAAAATATGACGCTATAGCACAAATGTTAACAAACCTTTCCGTTTATGTTTGGTTCTGTATATGTCAAGAAAAGTGATGCGTGAAAATGAACGTCATAATCAGATCTTTTTTTTCAGGGTCCATGTACACAATGACATTCTGATCCGAATGATGATCAGATTAAATGAATGTTGTCCATGTAGAAATGGCTATTGTAAAAAAAACAACCATTTTCTTTTAACCATCCCGCCTCCAAAAAAAAAAATTGGAAACTCAACGCCAGAATCCTACCATAAAAACTGGGGTACCGCTTTTCCATTTACAGTGCTGCACTGTACAAACAACTGTGGGTTTTACAGTAAAAAAACAAACTTGAATTTCAGTCACCAACATTTTACCATAAAACCAAGTGGTACCAATTTTCCTTTTAAAATATAATGCTGTAAAAACCACTGTACATTTTATGAAAACATTCTGGTGACAGTACTGACAACTTATCCACTAGTGTTTTTTAGAGTATGCTGAGTAAAATGGTATAATAATTACATGCATGGGCAATTATGCAATAATATGTAGAGGCAAATTTGTATACATGTATATTCATATACTGTATAATTACTGTAAGGGCAGCCATTACTGCGATGCTTCAGACACATACACAGAATGTGTACGTAACATAAAGACGTGCCACAACCCGTAAATAATAATACTATACTTTAAAAAGCACAGAACAGCTCAGTTTAAAAAAAGAGAGGTAAAACAAAAGTGGTGAGGTCACTGCTCAGTCAGCACCTGCAGTGTGAAAACTTGTCTAAAATATGACGCTATAGCACAAATGTTAACAAACATTTCCGTTTATGTTTGGTTCTGTATATGTCAAGTAAAGTGATGCGTGAAAATGAACGTCATAATCAGATCATTTTTTTCAGGGTCCATGTACACAATGACATTCTGATCCGAATGATGATCAGATTAAATGAATGTTGTCCATGGACACGTGGCTATTGTAAAAAAAAAAAAAAAAAGTGTGCCAATTCATCTTGCTCTCATTCAAATGTGATCATAAACCACGCCAAATTATCCATGTCGGTGACTTTTAGCTCTTATTTCTAACACACTTGCACTAAATATCGACATAACGGATCATGGCGGAGGGGGTTTTCATTTTATGAAGAAACTAAACGACACTGTTTGATGGAATGTCTAAAGTTATAGAGGATATAAGAGTAATAAAAACATCCATGTCAATAATTTCTCACTTCATCCTTTTTAATCAATGACAAGGGATCTGGCCGTTAAGCTCAGTTCCCAGCCGCAGAAGCGATAAAAGCTATTACGTTGATACGGCACAATTTACTTACAGCAGTTACACGTCCAGCACATATGGCGCAATATTATCCTTTTATCGCTGCGTTTGATCCCAACATACTGTTCAGGGAAATACATGTCTGGCACTTTTGACGCTGCATGCACGATGCCAGCTTGGCAGGCTGATGTGAAATGCTGAGCAGGTTAGTGTGGTGTTTTTTTATTTGATTTTTTTTCACTGAAAAACACAGCCTGCTATTGCGGCTGCCTACTGCACTTGGCCTGAACCTAAACAGCAAAACTTGTGGACATAAAAGAAACTCCCAATTCTAAGGATTGGGTTCACCACCACAAGGTATCAAGGGATCATTTTAATGAAGCTATTTAGATGATACTGTGTTTTTTGGGGGATTTTTTTTGGTCTAAATTAGGGTTGTATACCGGTACTAGTATAGTATTGTGGTACTAAGAATCAAAAACGGTACTATACTCCGTCTGAAAAGTACCGGTTCCCCATTTTTTTTTTTTTTTTAACAGACATGACGGCGCGTCGTGCCGTACTGACATTGTTGGTTTTACGAGCAAAGGAGCATGTTCGGCAGCGCGCACACACAGAGTACTTACAAGCAGACACAGTGTGTAGACTGAAAAAGGAGAATGGACGCATTTTGGTGTAAAAAGTAAAGATAAAGGTGAAGTTATAACACTGAATGTAAACAAATGCCACGGGTGGATCTACACCTGACATTCACTGTAATGATACTAAGTACAAGAGCGTATCTGGTCGATACTACTATGAATACATCGATATTTTTTATCGTCACACAATCTTTTTTCCTTTTTTATAATTCATATTATGTTTATAAACTCAAGAAATACGTCCCTGGACACATGAGGACTTTGAATATGGCCAATGTATGACCCTGTAACTACTTGGTATCGGATCGATACCTAAATTTGTGATATCATCCAAAAACTAACAGAAATGTAGATCATGTTAAAACAGAAAATAAGCAGATATTGACAGTCAATGAATAAGTGGATTAATAATCCATTTTTACAGCTTGTCCTTCACAATATTGACAAAATAATAGGTAGATACATGATACAATATGTTACTGCATTCGTCAGCAGACTAATTAGGAGTCTTTGTTTGTTTACTTACTACTAAAAAAAAAGTTGTCTAGTATGTTCACTATTTTATTTAAGGACAGTATTGTTCTTCGATTGCAATAATAAACATATGTTTAATGTACTGTAAGATTTTTTGCTAAAATAAAGCCAATAATGCAATTTTTTGTGGTCCCCTTTATTTAGAAAAGTATCGGAAAGTATCGAAATACATTTTGGTACCGGTACCAAAATATTAGTATCGGGACAACCCTAATCTAAATAGATTTAAAATTATTAAAACATCTGCTATTCTCGCATGCAGCTAATATTGTATAAGCCTTTTTTGTTAAATATTGCGTAATTATGGCATGATTCATGTAACCATCATCGTAGACCGGCAGGGAATGGCCAATTGTAACAGTCTTTTGTACTGGTGGTACTGTTCCATTCAGAATCTGTACTTGGATAAGAACTAATGCACAAAAGCATAAAGATTGTTGGGGTGATATACTGTAATTTCCGGGCTAAAGAGCACACCTAAATACAAGCCGCGTCCACCAAATTTTTAGACAAATTTAGTTTTGTACATACATATATTGGCATCACAAGGGACATTGTCTGTATGTAACATGGCATACAGGATCCTCGTGTTATTGAGCACGGTTTTTGTCTTTCTACTCCTCCTGAGGCCTTTCCTGTTGTGTGCATTTCGTTGTGTCATTCCCATGACGTGGGTGAGTGCATAACACGCTAAATGATTGTGTGAGTGCGTTTGATTAAATGTGACAAATTCCATTGGTTCGCCGTGACAACTTTCGCTAATTTCATAGAGGTATGATGTGACCGGGCTAAATTTATTAGGGGCCCGTGAACCCAGGCAAAAATCGATAAATTAGCCTCAGCATTGTATAAAGCGCAGGCGTCAAAGCGTTGGAAAAAATAGCAGCGTTTAGTCTAGAAATTACGGTAAATACTGATAAAGATTAATATGCCTTCAAAACAACACAAACATCTGACTTTTCACATATACGCTTGTCAGAAAACACAAACTGTCCCACAAACTGCAAGAGCCAACATTTTTAATTTTTAATCTCCCCAAAAAATGTTGACCCAGCACGAAATTATAGAAATGTACCAGATTCAAGACCCTTACAAATCGGGGCCATGTTTACTTCCGCAATGCGGGTCACTTCATGATTGCATTCCGTTCAAATGTGAACAATTACACGAAAAGATCGGATTTAACCAAACAATCTGAATTGGGCATCATGAACGTACAGTACAGGGCATCATATGGCCCTATTCCTGGATGGATGTTGCATGAGAGCAATAGCGGGGGGGATGGTTCATCATTTTGCAAGGCTTTCTGCTGAAAATGATGGAAAGCACCACACTACATAGCAACTGACACTGTAGTCAAACTTGGAAATGCCACAAAACCCATTTTAAGATAGTCAACATCTACTGCCATCTGGGGGCTAAAGTGGATAGTGCACCCCACCAATTTTGTCACGTTTTACGTGTCAGGTAAACCGCCACGTAGGGGGCCTTGTGAATCCGACCGTAGAGTATTTTTCCCCTGAAAGAAGTCTGAATAACACAGGCATACATTTTTACACACAAATAACAAATGGAATGGAAGTTTAAAATGTACAACAACATTTCATTTTTTTGGTTTCATTTTCAAGATCGGAAAACAGTAAATATGGGAGTTGGAGGAGGAGAAAAAAGTAAATCCCAATTTAAGCTCCCATGTGGTGGGCTCAGTTTGAGACCAGAAAAAAAACCTACTGCAACACACATATACATTATACGACACACACATATACATTATACAACACACACAACTGTGTACAAATTAGGGGTGTCAAAAAAGTAGATTTTCGAAACTTATTTGTAACGATTATTAATTGTTCACTTTTTCTTTTTTTTTTCAAATCTGTCCTGTACAGCCAATCAGGCAAATCACATTGTTGATGTAGATCAGTGGTCCCCAACCACCAGGCCGCGGCCCGGTACCGGTCCGCGGACCGATTGGTACCGGGCCGCACAAGAAATCATTTTTTATTTTATTTTATTTTTTAAAATTAAATCAACATAAAAAACACAATATATATATTATATATGAATATCGATCAATACAGTCTGCAAGGATACAGTCCGTAAGCACACATGATTGTATTTCTTAATGAAAAAATAAATAAATAAAATTAAAAAAAATATTTTTTATATTTCACCCTCCACCCCCCCCGACCCCTCGGTCCTTGGGACAAATTTTCAAGTGTTGACTGGTCCGCAGCTTCAAAAAGGTTGGGGACCACTGATGTAGATGATCTACATCTGCTGTACAGATTTGTACAGAAAAATATTTATATTGTTACCTTATTTGTATTTGACCTTATTAAATATTAAGGTATAATTGTATTAAATTGTTATATATATATATATATATATATATATATATATATATATATATATATATATATATATATATATATATATATTTATATATTTATATGTAATATATACATTTTTAGAGCTTTTAATCTATTTTATGGAGTAATGTAGTTAATCATAGAACTGGCACCCAATGATATTAAAAAAAGTATTGATTTAGAATCAAGAATCGAGAATCGTTTTGTATTGACAATCAATTCTGAATCGAATCGTTACCCCAAAAAATCAAATCTGAATTGAGAGGTGCACGATTCTCTGTATATCTATGCATACGAGTATAGCGATTGGAGTGTTTTATTTTTTGTTAGTACCATCTTTTTATTATTTTTTTTGTATTTGTTGGCATATGTATGACATTCACTATAACTATTGTTGTTTATTTTGGGGAAACAAATGGGGCAATGTTAACAAACTAGATTTTATGTAATTTTAACAAGCAAGCTATTTAAATAAATAATACAAAAATTAAAATCAAAAACTGGACACAGAAGCAAAAGCTGGCGAGACAAGGGAGAGGAAATAACAAGAGTCGTTGAGAGCCGTAGAGAAGTGTAACCTACACCAGGACAACGGGGCGCTAAGCGCCACAAGCCTGGAAGGAAGCTTGGGCGACGTGACCCCAAGATGCAGCAGACGACAGGCAGAAGGTGGGTAAACTAAAATTATTTAATAACCAAAAGAAAAAGCGCTCACGAGGGAGTGTTGTCACATGGCTGGGAGTAAAAACAAGGAACAAAAGAAGGCAAGTGCAGCTGATAGAACTTATTTTGTTGAAGGCAAACATGCGTAACAATGAACCGACTACGATCGGCGACTGATTGGCAACCGGGTGCAGGTGTGTCCCGGTTGCCAATCATGCAGCAGGTGTGGCGGCCCGTGTACGGCACGGGGGAATGAACATACAAAATAAAGGCACAGGACAGGAACTAAAACACCACACGCTGGGAAAAAGCCAACAACAGTGTAACGACCTGGTCGCATCGTGGTGCGAGGTCGTTCTCCCCGGAATGAAGACGGCTTCGGACACAGCGTGCAGGTAGGAAAATTATTTATTTAAGCAAATAAATCATATCAGGGAAAAAAACAAAGACGTGTACATAGCACAAAAGACAAAAACAAAGGGACTAGCATGGGAGCTAGCAAGCAAAAATAATATAGCATGAAAGCTAGCAGGAATCAAAATGGTCGTTACTTGTTGCATATAAGCAAATTAGCAAGCCAGGCCGAGTGAGGCCCGGGCAAAGACTAAATAGCCCTCTGATTAGCGCTCGGGCAACAGGTGCGCGTCCCGAACGCTAACCAGAGGCAGGTGAGCACAATCTGCCGTCATGGCAACAGAAACAAAAACAAGGTGCTGAAAACACACGTGACACTAAAAAGTAAACAAACTGTGATCCGAGCAGCGGATCCTAACAAACAGTCCAGAACAAAGTGTGTCAGAGCTTTTATTCTTGTCCCTTTAAAACTAATATTAGATTTAAACAATAACGTTCTTGCTTTGGGCAAGATCCTTTTGCAAAGTCAGTTGCTCCAAACAGAAGAGCAACGGAGCCCACACACCCAAACACCATCATGGCAGCGGTTATTGATTTCATCCTTCTGAAAGGGTTGCAAAAGCCAATTTCCCAACAGAAATGACTTTGCCAATGTTAAATTACTGCATTATATATCATTGCTTCCAGACTTAAGTCTTATCGGGGGTGAATCAATCATCGGGCCGCTTTATAACAAGAGTTCTTAAAATAAGGGACAATTGAATTATTCAACTCAAAGTAATGTCCAGTTCATGCTGTACATCCTCTGGGTTATTTTAACAAAAGCGGAGTTGTCAGATGTGTTTTTTTTTCTCTTTCTATTGTCGCTACTAAACCTCCACACCTTTGTGTCCTTCGGTACAGGAAACTCCCACAGGGCATTTTTATTCATGAGATTTCTTTCGACAGTGTTTGGTTCACGTGATAGTATGATAAATGAGAAGGAGATGTACCGAGAGACCTTCGAGTTGAATCCCCGAAGATGGTTGAAGTGTAAAGGATGTTTGCCTTGGGCTTACCCACACTGGCCTTCCCTGAATAAAGACCTGACCAATATAGTCGCAGAGTTTCAAACACAAGTATTTTTTAAGAGGGTTATGCTCAAAGAACACGTGCAGTTCTAGGTAGGAAACTCAATAACACGCATCATAGTAAAAATGCCAGGGAATTAATGTAGGACAATTTTAATAGAACTTCGAAAGTCAAACAATATTTTCATGTTGGTCAGCTTCAAAACAAACGGTTGAAATGTCATCACTAATAACTATTAGGTGCATTTTAAAATGTATACACGGTCTAGCTCCATCCTGTCTGGCTGATTGTATTGTATCATATGTCCCGGCAAGAAATCTGCGTTCAAAGAACTCCGGCTTATTAGTGATTCCCAGAGCCCAAAAACAGTCTGCGGGCTATAGAGCGTTTTCTATTGGGGCTCCAGTACTCTGGAATGCCCTCCCAGTAACAGTCAGAGATGCTACCTCAATAGAAGCATTTAAGTCCCATCTTAAAACTCATTTGTATACTAGTATATCTAGTGCTTGTCAGGGGTGTCACCACCTCTAAAGTTACGATACTCCCGTACACTAAAGTAATGTCCGATCATTACCTTATAAAATTCGAAGTTCTGACTCATTGTCAACAAACTAATAATAATAATAATAACTACTATAGCAGCCGCAACATTAATGCTGCCACAACGACGACTCTTACTGACCTACTGCCTTCGGTAATGGCACCATTCCCAAATTATGTGGGCTCTATTGATAACCTCACTAACAACTTTAACGACGCCCTGCGCGACACCATTGATAGTGTAGCACCGCTAAAGCTAAAAATGGCCCCTAAAAGGCGTACCCCATGGTTTACAGAAGAAACTAAAGCCCAGCAATTATCATGTAGAAAGCTGGAACGCAAATGGCATGCGACTCCATCAAGCATGGAGTGATAGTTTAATAACTTATAAACGCATGCTTACCTCAGCTAAAGCTAAATATTACTCAAATCTCATCCACCTCAACAAAAATGATCCTAAATTTTTGTTTAGTACAGTAGCATCGCTAACCCAACAAGGGACTCCTCCCAGTAGCTCCACCCACTCAGCAGATGACTTTATGAATTTCTTTAATAAGAAAATGTAAGTCATTAGAAAAGAGATTAAAGACAACGCATCTCAGCCACAACTGGGTTCTATTAACACAGATACGACTGTATATACGACGGACACTGCCCTCCAAAATAGTTTCTCTCTCTTTGATGAAATAACATTGGAGGAATTGTTAAAAAGTGCGGTCCTCTCCAAGGTTTCTCATAGTCATTCACATTGACGTCCCACTGGGGTGAGTTTTCCTTGCCCGTATGTGGGCTCTGTACCAAGGATGTCGTTGTGGCTTGTACAGCCCTTTGAGACACTTGTGATTTAGGGCTGTATGAATAAACATTGATTGATTGATTGATTGATTGATTGATTGATTGATTGTATACTTTAGCCTTTAAAAAGACCCCCTTTTAGACCAGTTGATCTGCCGTTTCTTTTCTGCCCTGCCCCCCTCTCCTTCGTGGAGGGGGGTGGGGGGGGGGCACAGATTCGGTGACCACAGATGAAGCGCTAGCTGTCCTAAGTCGGGACCCAGGGTGGACCACTCATCTGTGCATCAGTTGGGGACATCTCTGCACTGCTGACCTGTCTTCGCTCAAGATGATCTCCTGCTGGCCCCACTATGGACTGCACTCTCACACTATTATGTTAGATCCACTATGGACTGGACTCTCACACTATTATGTTAGATCCACTATGGACTGGACTCTCACACTATTATGATAGATCCACTATGGACTGGACTCTCACACTATTATGTTAGATCCAGGAAGACCCCAGGAAGAATAGTCTCCACTGCGGTGTAGACTAATGGGGATCCTTAATAAACTAAACTAAACTAAACTATTATGTTAGATCCACTATGGACTGGAATCCCACTATTATGCTAGATCCACTAAGGACTGGACTCTCACACTATTATGTTAGATCCACTAAGGACTGGACTCTCACACTATTATGTTAGATCCACTAAGGACTGGACTCTCACACTATTATGTTAGATCCACTATGGACTGGACTCCCACACTATTATGCTAGATCCACTATGGACTGGACTCTCACACTATTATGTTAGATCCACTATGGACTGGACTCTCACTACTATGTTAGATCCACTATGGACTGGACTCTCACAATATTATGCTAGATCCACTCGACGTCCATTGCACCGGTCGCCCGGGGGGGGGGGGGGGGGGGGGGGGGGTTCCCACATCTGCGGTCCCCCTCAAGGTTTCTCATTGTCATCCCATTGGGTTGAGTTTTTTTCTTGCCCTGATGTGGGATCTGAGCCGAGGATGTCGTTGTGGCTTGTTCAGCCCTTAGAGACACTTGTGATTTAGGGCTATATAAGTAAACTTTGATTGATTGATTGTTTGATACTAGTGCAAAACGTTGTCAACAAGTGCTTTATAGGACTAACTATGACTATGGTTATGGCAAAGTTTATTTCGAACATGCATAGAGTTAGATAACACATCACATACAGGTGAAAGTCAAAACAATTGAATATCGTGCCAAAATTCCATTTATGTTCGCAATTCAACTTCAAATATGAAACTAATATGTGAAATACAGTCAAGTCATTAGATGCAGAGTGAGATATGTCATTATTTAGTTATCATTTTCATGATTTGAAAACCCCCAGATTTCTAAGATATAAGATCTGAGATACCCAACAAACACAAGACATTGATACAACGTGGATTATACATGCTTGTCCTTTAAAAGTGACTTTGAAACAACGTTGCGAAATAGTTGTATTTGTAAATTGAGACAACGTCGACGTCTAATGTTGAGTCCACCTTGTTGGTTGGGAAATGACCAAAATTTAATGGTCAAATCAATGTCATTGATTAAACGTTGTCAAAAAGCATGTTGTTTCAACGTTGTATTTGTGTTGTAGAATATTGGTTGGAAAGATACCTAAATCTAATGGTCAAATCAAGGTTAGAACCCGACATTGATTAAACGTTAAAAAGCATGTTGTTTCAACGTTGTATTTGTGTTGTAGAATATTGGTTAGGAAATGACCAAATTTCAATGGTCAAATCTACGTCAGAACCCAACATTGATTAAACATTATCCTATACCTATCCTGCTACCCAGCAGGCACAAGGCATTGATACAACGTTGATGATGTGTTCTTTAAAAATGTCCTTTAATACTGATTTTGAAACAATGTTGCAAAACAGTTGTATTTGTAAACTTAGACAACGTTGATGTCTAACGTTCTATCCACGTTGTTGGTTGGGAAATTTCCAAAATTCAATGGTCAGATCAACGTCAAAACCTGGCATTGATTAAAGGTTGTCAAAAAGCATGTTGTTTCAATGTTGTTTTTGTGTTGGAGAATATTGGTTGGGAGATGACCAAAATTCAATGGTCAAATCAACGTCAGAACCCAACATTGATTAAACGTCCTCAAAAAGCATGTTGTTCCAATGCTGATTCAACAACTTCTCACCGTTGTTTCAATGCCTTGTGCCTGCAGGTAATCAGCAAAATGATATCAAAAGAAGGCTTGAAAGATCTTAAGTTGCATGTTATGAGCTTATGTCATATACTAGTTTCACCTTGGAAATGTATTTACTCGAATAAACACACATTTGAATGATATTTATAATTGTTTTTTGTTTCACCTGTATTTCCAGTTTCTCGTTATGACATGCCCGAAAAGGAGTAGGAAGAAGCAGAGGATATTTAATCCTACCCCTTTTTCATTTCATAGCAATTACTAACATATTTAAATAAGTTCGTGTTATTCATTTATACACAAATACATACATACTTGATACGTACTTAACCCTTGTGTAATGTTCATATTGTTGTTACTTAGCCAGCGTTTGTAGGTCTGATGGACCCATTGCATTTTGTGGCTTTTTAATGCCTCACAATCAAACACTTTTATGTTAAAATACTGAACAGATGTTTACCTTATCCCAATAAACATCTGTTCAGTATTTTAAAATAAAAGTGTTTCATTGTGAGGCATTAAAAAGCCACGAAATGCCTCACAACAGATGTTTACCTTATCCCAATAAACATCTGTTCAGTATTTTAACATAAAAGTGTTTGATTGTGAGGCATTAAAAAGCCACAAAATGCAACGGGTCCATCAGACCCACAAACGCTGGCTGAGTAACAACAATATGAACGTTGCACGAAAAATGTATCTGCCAGTTTTTGCATCCCACAGGGATTCATCTTTTGTGTTTTTGCACCTGCGGTTCCCACACAAGGTTGCAACATTGTTTGTCAACACTGTCTGCTCTCATTTTCTCGCACATTTGACCCTCTGATGTTCTGTGTACCTACTGTACACTATGTCCTCCGCCTGTTGTGTGTGTGTGTGTGTGTGTGTGTGTGTGTGTGTGTGGTACACAGAACATACATTTCCACACTTCTGTTAGCCCCGGGTCCAGTGGACCCGGACATCTTATATGTAATAGAAATGTGTAGGGGGGGTGTATGGTGTGTGGTCATTAAATATATATTCTGATATAAGTTCTTCACAGAAAATGAGCCAAAGTCAGTGAGTCTCAGTTTGAAAAATTAATTAATTGTATAATTTTTCTTTTAATAAAAAATGAAAACGGGTCCCACAGACCCAAACACCACACAAGGGTTAAATGAGACATAATGAGATGAATGATATTAAATCAATAGTTCAAGATGTTCATTATAATTCTTCTTCTTTGTACTTTGTTAGCACTTTTAAATTTGAACAGTTTCTAAAAACTGTATCATATTAGCGCCTTGTTTGCCTTCTTTGATTAATCCATTCCATAATTTGATTCCACATACGGATATGCTGAATTTGTTAAGTGTTGTGCGTGCATGCAAATGTTTTAAATGTTGTTTTTCTCCAAGGTTATATTTTTTCCTCTTTTGTCGAGAAGAATTGTTGCACATTCTTGGCTAGCAGGTTATAGTTTGCTGTGTGCATCATTTTTTATACACCAAATCATTAAATTCTAATATATTTTTGATATAATGAATACAGGATTTGAGTGTTTTCTGTATATAACAACATGTATTATTCTAACTGACCTTTTTGTTGTTTAACAATGATTTGAAATTTATTTTTTGAATCGGCGCAGTAGTTTAAGAAAATGCAGTAACAACTTTGTCAAACACGCCATGTAAGCAAACTTCAGTTTTGTTCATGTTTGAAGTGAATATCTTTTCAGTCTCTGTGTTGAGGGAGTATACAGAGTCTGAAATGAGCGGAAAACGCCACTAAATATGCTCCATAAAATGTTTGAGAGAGAAGATGAGGCCCCAACAATGTTGTATTCCCGAAAGAGACTTTGAACATCTCCGTTCAAAAGGCATATAAAAAATGGTGAAGTCTGCAAAGTGACGCAGAGTTGTGGCGTTTACAATTTTTGGACATTCTTTATTCAATTACATATTTAACCTAGAGTTGGCAGCAATGCAAATTAATGGAGCCTCTCTGGTATATTTTTCAGTAGCAGCGAGAATAGAATGTCTATGTTGTCACTGTGACACGTACAACAATCTCAAAACCTGCACCTGTGTCCCTTAGGGTCGTCTTACCTTGTATGGAAATAGTGAAAACACATGTTAAAACAGATTATTACGCTGACTAGGGGTGATGCTAATTAAAATAAAATAAAAATGGACTTTTTTGCACTGACTTGTTTGCTTGGCAAAAGTACTGCTGAAAATATAATACTCCATCAAAATTCATGTTGTAATAATGTATTGACAAATACAATAGAAAAAACTTCAGCCCAAATATTCACTTTGCACTGTTGTTTTGTTTTGTTATTATAGCTATGGTGTGCGCTTTTATGACAACATTGAGTCTGAAATTTTAAATTTTAATTAAACCTGGGGCTGATTTAAATATTTAGGTTAGAAAGTGCCATCCACCCATTTCCTACTGTTTGTCCCTTTGGACTTTTTAAGGGAATTGGCTTTTTAATGTCACTTCTTCTGTCGGGGCCTGTTTGGCTTACAAATAACCTACAGCAGGGCTCCTACAATTTTTAACCTTGGGGCCCAACTTTTCCACTACAGAGGGGCTCATTTAAATATTAACACTGAATTACTCATCTTATTCTTGATTTTAATCGTATTGAATAATTTACTGTACATCTATTCTGCTTTCCAGCAGGCACAAGACATTAATACAACATTGATTATGAATACATGTCCTTTAAAACTGACTTTGAAACAACGTTGCAAAATAGTTGTATTTGTACATTGAGACAATGTTGTTGTCTAATATTGAATCCACGTTGTTGGTTGGGAAATGACCAAATGTAAATGGTCAAATCAAGGTCAGAACCCAACATTGATTAAACGTTGTCAAAAAGCATGTTGTTTCAACGTTGTATTTGTGTTGTAGAATATTGGTCGAGAAATGACCAAAATTCAATGGTCAAATCAACGTCACAACCTAACATTGAATAAACGTTGTCAAAAAATATGTTGTTTCAACGTTGGGTTTGTGTTGTAGAATATTGGTCGGAAAACGACCAAAATTCAATGTTCAAAATAATGTCAGAACCCAACATTGATTAAACATCCTCAAACAGTGTGTTGTTTCAAAGTTGTATTTGAGTTGTAGAATATTGGTTGTAAAACAACCACATTTCAATGGTCAAATCAACATCAGAACCCAACACCGATTAAACGTTATCAAAAAGCATGTTGTTTCTACGTTGTATTTGTGTTGTAGAATATTGGTTGGGAAATTACCAAAAATCAACGTCACAACCTAACATTGAATAAACGTTGTCAAAAAACATGTTGTTTCAATGTTAGGTTTGAGTTGTAGAATATTGGTCAGAAAACGACCAAAATGTAATGTTCAACATAACGTCAGAACCCGACATTGAATAAACCTCGTCAAAAAGCATGTTGTTCCAACGTTGTATTTGTGTTGTAGAATATCGGTTGGGAAATGACCAAAATGTATTGTTCAAAATAACGTCAGAACCCAACATTGATCAAACGTCGTCAAAAAGCATGTTGTTTCAACGTTGTGTTTGAGTAGCTCAATGTCAGGACGTAACTCAACAGGTGTGGTTTCAGTTTGATGGATTAAAAACATTGTCAAATGATGTGAAACCAAGACTTAATCACAAGTATTATCAAGGCTTAGTCCAGGCTGATTAAAAACATACATATACTGCATTATAAGAGACTCATAAATAACTGATGAAATATACATGTAAATGAAATTATTAACTAAACTGTCAACACAATTAAAGTGCAAATGATAATACAACTTAGTCATAATTTTTGCGCTTAAAAAACTTTTCTGTGACTTTTGCTCCGGATTTCTTCTGTTTGTTTGATATTGTCATTACTGCCACTAGTGGTAGAACATTGTATTACAACTAAGTACCGCTATAGAGAGTTATGGTTAAGAAACACTGACCTAAATGTATTTATGTGTGTATGTGTTTTTCTTTTGGAACCCGGGGAAGTTAATGGTACTATTTCATGTATTTTTAAGACAAACATATTTACAACAAAAAATTATGGATTTTAAACCCCCTCAAAAAGTATTTGCACAAAAAATACAATAATAAATAAAAAAAGGTTGTGGTGACAAACTATTTTTGGTTTGCAAAGCCAATATTTTTGTTTGTAGAACCAAAAAAATATATATATTTGCAACCAAAACAAATGAACACTCTAAGCCGCTACTTTTTTCATAGGCTTTGTACCCTGCGGTTTATAAAACGGTGCAGCCAATTTGTGGATTTTTTTTCGCTGACGGCCATAAAGTTTTGTGTTCAGTAGTTCTGATTAAAATAAATAAATCATAAATATAGCGCTTTTCTACCTTCAAGGTACTCAAAGCGCTTTGACAGTATTTCCACATTCACCCATTAACACACACATTCACACACTGATGGCGGGAGCTGCCATGCAAGGCGCTAACCAGCAGCCATCAGGAGCAAGGGTGAAGTGTCTTACCCAAGGATGCAACGGACGTGACTAGGATGGTAGAAGGTGGGGATTGAACCCCAGTAACCAGCAACCCTCCGATTGGTGGCCCGGCCACTCTACCAACTTCGCCACGCCGCCCCTTAAACACAAGCAGACACACTAACATGGTGTGTTATTGTTTGCACTATGACGCCATCTTTTGGACGAGTTTGTGCACTGCAGGGTTTGCGGGTTGACAATGTACTTCCTGTTTTGATGCCACCCATAGCATTCTACTTGTATGGATTCTTCATTCATCACTCCGAGCAACGTTTGTAAGTTTTACAATGTAACTAAAACAATTCACACTTACTAAACCGTCCCATGTGTGATGTCTGCAGGAGTGTCTACATTCATATTTGTTCTTGCTATCATAATGTAATGAAGCTAGCATCATTAGCATTAGCTAATATGCTAACACGTTTGCCAGTGTCTGTGTTAATATTATTAACTTACAATGGCATTCTTTTTGTATTGTTTCAATGACACAAACTCCTCACTGACTGTAACATGTTTCAACCCTGTGTCCGCCAACTTGTGCTGCACTTAATTCAGTTTTGTGTTTGGGTTATTTTTCCTTCGAATGTGAAAAGACCTTCAAACAATCCAAAACCGTCACATGTTCCACTTTCCTCCAAAGCTGCCTCCGTTCCCCAGTGGGTCTAAAATTGGAGCCCTTTCCCGGGCAATTGTATTCTTGTCCAATTCTGAAAAGGACTGGCATATGCGAGGGCCCTCGAGGGACTCTCTCTCTCAGCGTTGGCCGTCTAAGTGGGTGCGGGACCAGCTTGGCTTCGCATATGCCTCGTTCACCAACAAGACAGGCCGGCAAATTTGCCAAGCATTACTTTAATGAAGCGTTTGGGGTGAGAGGGCAATGGCCGGCCTGTGGGAAAATGCGGGGGAGAAAAGAGAGATTAGGGAGAGGTGTTGTTGTAACCATGTGGTGACAAACGGCGTAATGGAAGGATAATGGGGTCACGGCAACAAAATAACAGGAGCTTGCATTCATTGACGTGGCGTTGTGACAATGTAACACAGCACTAATGCATCATGGGAACAGCCAATAGAAGAGAGGGCAACTTATGCCCTGTCTGTTGCTTGCCAACCACTTCAACTTGATGGAGTGGGCAAAGAAATATATTTTAATGGGAGAATGTCGATGTGACAGACTCAAGCCGTCTTGTGGGTTCCCTGGACCATCAATTTGAGACATCTTGAGCAGTTTGACTTTTGTTTATTTTTGCAAATAAAACCTCCAGTCCAGGTCGCTTTTCAGCTCCTCTTCCTTGCTCGCTTGTCATCGGTCTCGGGCTCTCCTCCTCTCTCGCGCCGCGTCAGCTTCACGTTGGCTTCGTCTCCTCCCGTCTCTCTCTCTCACGTTCACAGCTGTCGCCCTCTTAAACAGTGTGAGAGGATTGGATGATCGTGCCCAGGTGCGCGATCCGTGCACCTGGGCACGATTGCGGCGTCGCTCCCGGCGCGCCCCTCCTCGCCGCTCGCTCACCGTCCCCGCCTCCTCGTCGCCATCTTGGGCCGGGCTCTGGCGTGCCCTGCTTTGCTGCTCGCTCGCCGGCCAGGCCTTCTCGCCGCCATCTTGGGCCAGGCTCCGGCGTTCCCTGCCTCGCTCCTCGCTCGCCGGCCCCGCCTCTCCACAGTCGAGTTCTGATGGCGAAATACAGCAGTGTTTCTTAAGCAGAGAGCCGCCAACAAATATCTGTTTCTCAGCTGCGGTCTGTTGTAATGCTCTTTTCCACCACCACACTATTGTACTTGGTATCATTACAGTGGATGTCAGGTGTAGATCCACCCATAGGTTTTGTTTACATTGTGAAAAGTCAGCTTGTTAGCGGTGATGCCGGTGAGCTATTGTATCTTCCTACGGTGTGGAGTGAAGCATGTTTAGCTATTCCTTGTTCTCTACTTGTAAGAAACGTACTTCATTTGTCGCAATGGAGGTGAGGATTAGTGATTTAGAAGTAGCTAATACGTTGTTCCACGTCCCAAAAGTCAGCCTCTGCCGCTCCGAATTGGTCAGTTTGGAGTCTCCACTTTCACTGCCATCCAATTGGCAGCGCACCCGACCCCACTGGTTCCGGCCGCGGGTGATGGGCCCATGTGGCGGAGAAGATGGTGTGACCACGTAGCTTCTTCAGTCTGTGCCCTGCCTCCGGGCCTAGCTCGGGTAACGGCTCTTCTCATCGTTTGGTCCATGGGGGGTATTGTAACCCCGATGGTGGTTGCCCTAGGTTGACCCGGAACTATGTAAGGCAGGGGCGTTCAACTCTCTGAGGCTTTACACAAGCCCACATACCACTGCGCTGTGTCACCTATCCTGTTTGTGATTTTTCTGGACATCATTTCTAGGCAGAGTTGTCACCATGGCAGAGAGGTTATAGGTCTTGGGGGGCTAAAGGTTTCGTCACTGCTGTTTGCAGATGATGTGGTCCTGATTGCTCCATCGGTTCGTGACCTTCAGCTCTCACTGGATCGGTTCGCAGCCGAGTGTTCAGCGGCTGGAATGAGGATCAGCATCTCCAAATCTGAGGCCATGGTTCTCGACAGGAAACCAATGGTTTGTACAGTCCAGGTAGAGAACGAGACTGTGTACCAGGTGGAGGAGTTTAATTATCTCTGGGTTTTGTTCACAAGTGAGGGAAAGATGGAGAAGGAAATCAGCCGGAGAATCAGAGCAGCTGGGGCAGTATTGCAGTCTCTCTGCCGCACTGTTGTGCCGAAACGAGAGCTGAGGCAGAAGGCAAAGCTCTCGGTCTACCAAGCTATCTACATTCCTACTCTCACCTATGGTCATGAAGTGTGGGTCATGACCGAAAGAATAAGATCGCGGCTACAAGGGGCCGAAATGAGTTTCCCCAGAAGGGGGGCTGGCATCTCCCTTAGAGATAGGGTGAGAAGTTCAGTCACCCGAGAGAGACTCGGAGTAGAGCCGCTGCTCCTTTGCTTGGAAAGGAGCCAGCTTAGGTGGTTCGGGCATCTCGTGCGGATGCCTCACGAGCATCTCCCTAGGGAGGTCCTCGTTGCACTTCCCACTGGGAGGAGACCCCGGGGCAGGCCAAGGACCAGATGGGGGGATTACATCTCCTCTCTGGCCTGGGAACACTTCAGGATCCCCCAGGAGGAAGTTGCTAATGTTGCTCTGGAGAGGGAAGTCTGGGGGTCTCTGCTGGAGCTGTTGTCCCCGCGACCTGATGGGTGGATGGATGGATAAAACACTGCCGAATGCGGATGGACGTTAGCCTCTAGCTAGCTAGCTAACCATGTCTTAAAGCACCTCTTCCTGAGGGTGTTTCAGTGTTATATCTTCACCTTTATCTTTACTTTTTACACCAAAATGTGTCCGTTCTCCCTTTTCTGTCTACACACTGTGTCTGCTTGTAAGTACTCCGTGTGTGTGTACTGCCGAACATGCTCCTCTGCTCGTAAAACCAGCAATGTCATGACGTGACGACATCGTGCCCGTTAAAAAAAGAAGAAGAAGAGAACCGGTACTTTTTAGAGGAGGTATCATTGATTCATTAGTATCACTGTTCTTTACTAGTACTAGAATGCATATCAAAATAAAAATATCTCTGTTCCTGTCCTACATAAGGATCACCAATGATAGACAAAATTCCCTCCAAAAAATGTTACTTTCCTTTTAAAAAAGTAGCTTCTTATCCAGTAAAAACAGTGACGAGGTTGAAACGTTGAATAAGTCAATGTTTGACATTGTCGTGTGGTCACTTTGGAGTCAACACAGGAATGCTTGCATGGATACAATTAGACAGATTCCATAGAAACTTTCATCCCAGTCATCACTTAATGAAGTGAAGTTGCATCATATTTGGTTGACATTTGTCTAAAAAAATAAACAAATAAAGGCAAACCTGCTGAAGAGCTGCCGTTGATCTTTTTAAACTTGGCAAGACAGGGCTTTAGCAGCACGGGATCAAGAGTTTAGAAGCGCCTGTTCTCGCATCCTCGTGTATCGCTTTCCTGGATCTTCACGGATCATCGCTTTGACTTCCCGGACAACCGGTGTGTCAAGACAAACTAAAGCCTGCTTGTGTGGAGCTGCTGAGCATGCCACGGAGCAATGAAGCCACAGCTTTGGTTGGGGGCTTGTAATTTCTCCGCACTGAAGACATGTGTTTTGCAGAATTTAATTACTGATGTTCTACCAATGTCTTCACTCATTTCTACCATAACGAAACCTTCAATTTCTTTAATTACATATTGTATTGTGGTGCATGTTTAAGGTTGACTTTGCTCCTGCAGCTGAGAATATGAAAAAGAAAAAACATTTTAAAATATAGGGTTTTTTTTTACTCAATGAACAAAAAGAGTAGAATGTGTTTAGGAATGATGTAAATGCTTCAATCAACACCTTCAACCAGTTAGTAAGACCCCCCCAGGCCTCATTTTGCATGAGGAGGGGCATGTAAAATGTCAATTAATGAACAGTTTTTTTTCCTAGCTCCTTCCTGCTCTGTCACTGGTGAGAAAAGCAAGTTCCCCTGAGTTGACAAGGCATACAACAGGAAGGTTTGCTCATTTATCTTTCAACTGTGTTCAATTTGTTATTTTGCACACCAACAAATATTATCGAATAATTTATTTACTTCTCACAAATACGTTTTAGTCAAAAATATGCACCAAATTAAATCAAAGTTTGAGTCAACTACAGTGGAATCTATGTTTTTCAAAATTAGTTGGCCCAAATATGTCTCTGTGTACGAACTATTCATTCATTTTGTTTCCCTCTGGCAGCCATTTTGTGTTTACTCGTATTGAAGAGATTGAGGAAGCGGGCTTCGTATCACAGCATGTTTTTAATTGTGTTGAGAACGGATGTTTCTGGAAAAAGATGCCAAAGCGGACTTATTTTAAGTGTGAATTTAATCGGTTGTTATTGTAGCAGTATGGTGGTAAAGTTTAAGGATGTTTGTGATTTGTCATCATTTGTGAGGGCACCAAAGGTACTTATCCGTGTGTGTTGGCAGAGCAGCTCATACCGCGCAGTTCAGCTTGTCGTTGTTAATTTAGCTTGTTAATAAAGAGACAGTTGTGATATACAGTACTCTATAGCACCTTTTTTATTATATTTAAAGTGTACAAACCTTCACCAAAATATGGACTGTTGTCGAGGCGGGAACCCATTATTCATACTCACATTGTTTTGTTTTTTTTAATGGAAAAATTTGCTTCATTACACCAACGTTACAATTTACGAACCCTGTTCAAGAACCAATTAAACTCGGAAATCGAGGTTCCACTGTAGTATAACAATTATTTTTAATTTTGTAATTCTGCTTTATTCAACCGGAGCCCCCTCTGGGTCCGCAATAACCACCAGGTTCTCTAATTAGCACAGTTTTCAACACCATCGGCATGAACAGCTGTGGCTGTAGGCAACCTCCTGATGTAGTTTTTGTATTATTCCACAAGATGGCAGAAGCTGCATTTGAAGTATCATTAGTAGTAAATATCTAGGAGCTTTATCTACCTCTGCATGTGCTTGAAAACAGTGTTTCTTAACCATAGGGCATTTTTAGGCTTTGAGCGCTTCAAAATGTCTGTTCTTTTTAAATTTGTGGGTCAACTGTGAGATACTGAGTTGTAATAAACGTTTACACCACTTGTGGCACTAATGACAATCTCAAACAAACAGAAGAAGTCGAGAGATAAGTCATAGAGAAGTTTCTTAAGCGCAAAACGAAGGTGGTCTTTTTTTCGGGGTATTTATTTTCCTCATCAGCCTGACCTAATCCTTGATAATAAACTATCTGATTTACACTTGCTTTCATTACATTTGACAGGGTTTATTCTGTTAAAATGTTAGTAGGTGAGATGTAAAAAATTGTTACCATTAAATAATTAAAATCAAGAGAAAGATTACTAATTCAGGGTTAATATTTGAGTAGGCCACGGGTCACTTTGAAGTGGAAAAATTGGGCCCCAAAAGAAAAAAGTTACGGATCCCTGCTTTAAGATGTCAGCGGTGTTACTTAGTTGTTGATGTGAAACTAATGCGGGTGTCAAAAATATAGATTTTTTAATCTACCACAATTCTTATTTGTAACAATTATTAATTTAAAAAGAATATGTATATATATATATATATATATATATATATATATATATATATATATATATATATATATATATATATATATATATATATATATATATATATATATATATATATATATATATATATATATATATATATAAATACTGAGATCGGTAGGTTGGAGTTCAAATCCCAGCCGAGTCATACCAAAGACTATAAAAATGGGACCCATTACCTCCCTGCTTGGCACTCAGCATCAAGGGTTGGATTTGGGGGTTAAATCACCGAAATGGTTCCCGGGCGCGGCGCCGCTGCTGCCCACTGCTCCCCAAGGGGATGGGTCAAATGCAGAGGACAAATTTCACCACATCTAGTGTGTGTGTGACAATCATTGGTACTTTAATCTTTAATCTTAATGTATATATATAAATATATATATATATATATATATATATATATATATATATATATATATATATATATATATATATATATATATATATATATATATATATATATATATACAGTATATATATATATATATATATATATATATATATATATATATATATATATATATATATATATATATATATATATATAAAGTATATATATATATATATACTGTTTATATATATATATATATATATATATATATATATATATATATATATATATATATATATATGTATATATATATATATATATATATATATATATATATATATATATATATATATATATATATATATATATATATATATATATACAGGTAAAAGCCAGTAAATTAGAATATTTTGAAAAACTTGATTTATTTCAGTAATTGCATTCAAAAGGTGTAACTTGTACATTATATTTATTCATTGCACACAGACTGATGCATTCAAATGTTTATTTCATTTAATTTTGATGATTTGAAGTGGCAACAAATGAAAATCCAAATTTCTGTGTGTCACAAAATTAGAATATTACTTAAGGCTAATACAAAAAAGGGATTTTTAGAAATGTTGGCCAACTGAAAAGTATGAAAATGAAAAATATGAGCATGTACAATACTCAATACTTGGTTGGAGCTCCTTTTGCCTCAATTACTGCGTTAATGCGGCGTGGCATGGAGTCCATGAGTTTCTGGCACTGCTCAGGTGTTATGAGAGCCCAGGTTGCTCTGATAGTGGCCTTCAACTCTTCTGCGTTTTTGGGTCTGGCATTCTGCATCTTCCTTTTCACAATACCCCACAGATTTTCTATGGGGCTAAGGTCAGGGGAGTTGGCGGGCCAATTTAGAACAGAAATACCATGGTCCGTAAACCAGGCACGGGTAGATTTTGCGCTGTGTGCAGGCGCCAAGTCCTGTTGGAACTTGAAATCTCCATCTCCATAGAGCAGGTCAGCAGCAGGAAGCATGAAGTGCTCTAAAACTTGCTGGTAGACGGCTGCGTTGACCCTGGATCTCAGGAAACAGAGTGGACCGACACCAGCAGATGACATGGCACCCCAAACCATCACTGATGGTGGAAACTTTACACTAGACTTCAGGCAACGTGGATCCTGTGCCTCTCCTGTCTTCCTCCAGACTCTGGGACCTCGATTTCCAAAGGAAATGCACAATTTGCTTTCGTTTCCACCATTTGTTGCCAATTCAAATCATCAAAATTAAATGAAATGAACATTTGAATGCATCAGGCTGTGTGCAATGAATAAATATAATGTACAAGTTACACCTTTTGAATGCAATTACTGAAATAAATCAAGTTTTTCAAAATATTCTAATTTACTGGCTTTTACCTGTATATATATATATATATATATATATATATATATATATATATATATATATAT